>NW_012079885.1:0-356 GCF_000956235.1 Wasmannia auropunctata
TTTTTTAAAAATATTTATTTGCTTCAAAAATATTATATACATGTCCTCGAGTCTTCGAAGTGAGAAATTGCATTTTTGCAAAAATTGCAAAAATATTTATTTACTTTAATAAAATTATATGCATGTCTAAAAATAGTAGACAAAGCTCGTTTTATAAGAGGCACAGCCCTATAAGTCTAAAAACAATACACAAGATACCGATTTCAAGTTTAATTCTTACTAACTTATCAAGTATACACGTACGTAAGTTACGTAGAAATCACGACTGAGACAGTTTAAACGTACCTGCCCACGTTCCTGAATGCATTCATCCGTTCGTAACCGCCTCTGCCTTGTCTCGGCGTATAAAAGCCGCG
>NW_012079886.1:0-704 GCF_000956235.1 Wasmannia auropunctata
TTGATTTCAGTATACATTTTTTAAACGTTTATTTAATATTTTTTAAATATTTATTTAACGTAAATTTTACATTTGAAATAATGATTTCAGTATACATTTTTTAAACGTTTATTTAATATTTTTGAAACATTTATTTGTCACTAATCTTACATTTTTATCTCAAAAAATGATTTGAGTAAACATTTGTATAATGTTTATTTAATATTTTTTAAATATTTATTTAACGTTAATTTTACATTTGAAATAATGATTTGAGTAAACATTTGTACAATGTTTATTTAATATTTGTTCAATACGTATTCTTTATTAAATTTTCATTTGAGAAAATTTTAAATATTATTTAACGTTAATTTTACATTTGAAATAATGATTTGAGTAAACATTTGTACAATGTTTATTTAATATTTGTTCAATACGTATTCTTTATTAAATTTTCATTTGAGAAAATGATTTCAGTAAATATTTTTTAATATTTATGTTTAGTTAATATTAATTTAATGTTTATTTTTGAATTTATTTTGGATCTGTAAAATAAATTACTTAATAGTTATTAAAATTTTGTTGACACATTATTACTGTGTCACTGATCCTTTTAGCATCACTGATCCTTTTGATTTCAAAAAGAATTCACTTTCTTGAGTTCTTTTCGAATTCGCGTAATCTGTTCAAAATGAAGTAAATAAGAATTCCTTTTTGATAGTTAA
>NW_012079887.1:0-349 GCF_000956235.1 Wasmannia auropunctata
TGACAGAAGGCCAGCCTATTTTCTCTGCTCCACGAAGGTTATCGCCAGAAAAACTTAAATTCGCTAAAGCTGAATTTGTTTTTATGATGGAGCAAGGCATTTGTCGTCCTTCTAGCAGCACATGGGCAGCTCCTCTCCATATGGTTCCAAAACCAGATAAGTCATGGAGATTGTGTGGTGATTACCGTGCCTTGACCGTGCGGTGACCATTCCTGATAGATATCCTTTACCACACATTTAAGATTTTACTTCGGGACTTTATGGTAAGAATATTTTTTCTAAAATAGATCTTGTCAAGGCTTACTATCAAGTCCCGGTGGCAAAGGAGATATTCACAAGATTGCTGTCA
>NW_012079888.1:0-508 GCF_000956235.1 Wasmannia auropunctata
TTTTTTTATTTTTATTTTCTATAGTCAAGATTTGGTTGGGGTTAGCAGAGATTTGAAATTGAATTGGGAGTTTTTATCGACAGAGGACGACCCCCTCTATCACCTCCCACAAGTCAAAGTGCCGTAGCTATCTCAGTTCGCCCTGGGGACTTTTTTGAAAATTTTGAAAATTGAAAAATTTCGTATTTTGAAAAATCCAAAGGTGGTTTCTTATAGATCTCGACGAGCCCTACAAAAAAGGTCCTATGCGCCAACCTTGTATCTGTTGCCGTTTAAAAGTTACAGGACTTTTTATGTTCCAAAAAAAGGTTTTTTTTGGATTTTTTTAGGTTTGGTATTTTTCCCTTATAGAACTCGTCGAGAGGAACAAAAAAGGTCCTCTTCACCATGGCTCTATCTGCAACCGTTTAGTTGTGGGAGTATTTGAAAGTTTCTGAAAAGTCAAAAACGACCTCTACAGGCGAAAGGACGAGAGATAGAGGCATGGCGAAGAGGACCTTACTTGTTC
>NW_012079889.1:0-416 GCF_000956235.1 Wasmannia auropunctata
TGAGCCCCGCGGGAGTGGTTGCAATTGGCCTGGAGAACGGTGATGGCGCGGGGCATTTTAGTCTCCCGCATGCCCGTCCTCCAGGGCCACCTCCATAGATTCCACCGGGGGGGTGGGTCCGCAACCGCGGCCGCCCCTCCTCCAACGGGAGGAGCAGCCCCTGCAGTCGGCCCAGCCGGCGCGGGGCCACGTCCAACCCCCGTAGTCGGCCTAACCGGCGCAGGGCCACGCTTGGCCTTGGAACGCCCGCCAGCCGGGCAGGCCTTGCTGCCAGCCCGGTGGGCGGCGGGCTTCCCCGCAGCCCGACAGACCGAGCAGTCCGGCTTCTCCTCCCCGCAGGCACTCGCCAGGTGACCGGGCTTGCCGCACTTGTAGCAGCAGCCACTTCGGTCAACCTGGCTGCTGCACGCGGCCCT
>NW_012079890.1:0-358 GCF_000956235.1 Wasmannia auropunctata
TTTTTCGAATTGATTCGCGTGTTCTAGCGATCTCCCTCAACGTTTTTTCACGTTCCACGATGTCATGCTTTTTTTCGTTTCTTCTTTTCGTTTGACGTCATCGTTACTGTTGCAAATGGCTTTGCTGTCACCGCCGCTGATTCCATTGTTGTCTCCCTCGACGCCATTGTCGTCATTGTCGTCGTCATCGTCGTCGTCGTTGTCGTCGTCGTCGTTGTCGTTGCCGTTGTCGTTGTCGTCGTTGTCGTTATCACCGTTGTTGATATTGTTCAAAGCAATAACCACCACTGGTTCTGTATTCGTCGCCTTGTCCACAGTTCTCGGCGTCGTCGTTATAAGTACTTCGATTGGGCGTTGT
>NW_012079891.1:0-465 GCF_000956235.1 Wasmannia auropunctata
GGGCACGCCAAGTTTTTGCTTCACTGTGATCCCATTGGTCATTTTAGTCACTTTAAGCCTGTTTTATGGAACTTAAAAATATTTGGAAAGACTGACATTAAACTTTTGCTGCATGTACTTTTGAATGGTTAAACGGTTTATAAAAAGAAATTTTTGTTTCTATGTCTAATCAAATACTTGGCAACTTGTATGATCTCATATTTGTTTTTGGACAATTTTTATTTGTTAAAATAATGTTTTTGGTTTAGGAAGGATGTAACATACGATACTTTTTTATATACTTGGCGTAATCTTTTTCTTTTTTTAAAAAAGAGTTTTGGTAGGATAGGATTCTTTTCTAAAGTGTCGATCTGAAAAGTAGAGATTTCAAGCTGTAAAATGCTTTTTTGAACATCTCGATACGATCATTTTTGACGAAGTTACACTCATTTAAAGCTTGTCTAGTTTAAAATTATAGAATACATA
>NW_012079892.1:0-308 GCF_000956235.1 Wasmannia auropunctata
TTTAATTTGATGATAAAATTATATTTCCTTAGAACCAATTATTAAATGTTTATTTTAGATACTGCATTGTTAGAAAATGAATCTTGCGAAATATTTTATAAACGAAAAATATTTTCATAACTTTTATTTGGATTAAACATACTGGTTTATTTAAAACAAATAAGTTATTCTGTTAATTAAATTATTTTTTATTTGTAATACAAAAATTCTTTAAATAATTTTATTTACAAAATATTCTGTGAACTTTAATTTTTTTTTTCTATGTGCAATAATACTTTATGCCGATTATTAATATAATAATCAAAAAT
>NW_012079893.1:0-416 GCF_000956235.1 Wasmannia auropunctata
AAGCCCTCAGTCTTTCGCAGTCGTTTGGTGCGGGACCGTGTTTGAGACGTGTGCCTCCGGTACACGTCTGTGAGAACGGCTTTTCGAAAAACCGTTCTCAGTGCAAAGTGCCTTCACCATCGTCCCCGTCGTCGTCATCCCCGTTGCCTTCACAGTTGACGATGGGGATGACTCTGAACGCATAAAACCGTTCGACATCTTTGCCAGCGTCCCCGTCGCCAACTGTGAAGGCGACGGGGACGACGACGACGGGGACAACGACTACGACGACAACGACGACGGGGACAACGACTACGACGACGACGACGGCGCCGACGCCGTCTTCAAACAGCTTCGCTGGAGACTCACTAATGACAACGGTAAGTCTGAAAAAACTTTCTTTTTTTCATTTTTTATTTTTTATTTATTTTTTATTT
>NW_012079894.1:0-603 GCF_000956235.1 Wasmannia auropunctata
GGGGGCGGGGCGGAGGGGGCTGGTGTCCCCTCCTCCGCCCGAGACAATAAGTCTAATAGGAAGGCTGGCCAAAAACCAGCGAGAGGGGAGGATAATTCTCTTTCTCCCCCCCTTGGGATAGAGCCCTTTAGGCGGGCGCGGGGGCCACCCAGGAAGGCATGCGATAAGCGTTCCCTGGGTGGCCCCGTCCAAACGCGCAGAGGGCGGACACCCGTGGAGTTTTAGCCGGTAAGAGTCCGGCATAACCCCCCCCATCCTCCCCGGGATGGGGGGGTACCCATGAAGGGTTTCTCCACGTAACAAAAAAAAAAAAAAAAAAAAGGTTAGGTTAGGTTGGGCTGGAGAGTGGCGACCGACCTGGAGGATCTGTCAGATCACAGGGTGATCGCGATGGAGGTCGCCACCCGCCCCCTGCGAACAACCGCGGGGGACAGCCCTGCGCCCGAGGCACGTCGATGGGCCGTAAAGAGGATGGACCCGGACAGGTACGTGGCGGCGGTAATCGCCGGCTGCTGGGCCGACGACGGGCGCGACCTGTCCGGGGCCTCCCTGGAGGAGGAGGGGGGGCGGATCCGGGACGTTGTGCGGGACGCGTGCGACGTC
>NW_012079895.1:0-347 GCF_000956235.1 Wasmannia auropunctata
TCAAATTTAGTTCTATTTGGAGACATTTTATAACTTTTTCTTTAACGGAAAACATGCGAGTTCTTTCAGAAGAAACGGAATTTGCAAAGTTTTTACTAGATGTGGGAGATGGCATATTAAATGATTCCAATGATAACGTACAATTACCGGATTGTTGTATTGCACCAGTTAATGCCGATATTATAGAAGATATATATGGTGATTTAATATGAAATAAAGAATTTAATGAAATGGCTAAGTGTGCCATACTTTCTGCAAGAAATGCTGATGTAGATGAAATTAATAAACGAGTTGCTGAATTATTAGATACTCTTGAAGAACGAATTTATACAAGTATAGATAGTACT
>NW_012079896.1:0-491 GCF_000956235.1 Wasmannia auropunctata
TTTTGCTTTACCCTCCCTAGAGTTAGCGCTTTGCCTCGAAATTTTTGAACTCATGAGAGTCGTTGCGCGCGCAGCGCACGGGAACGCAGGAGGCGCGGGAACGCAGGAGGCGCGGGAACACAGGAGGCGCGACGGCGCCCGATTCACCGCCGTTTTTATTTTTGGCGGTATTTTAAAATCTGTTGTCAAGGTAGGTGCGGGAGCACAACTACATAGTTTCCATCCGGACGAGACAAAGGGCATAATTAGGATCGGACTTCACTGGTAAGTTCGTCCAATCTAACAATTATTCGCTTACGCGAGATAGCAAAACAATTTTGACAATCACAATGTATGTATCAAATACAGCACTTGCACTATTTTTTTTCGACAATTATTGGGATGCACGGAACGGCCATATTATACGATATCTCGCGGTGTAATCGAAGCTCCGACCTTTCTCTAAAATAAACGCAAACGAAATAACACTGGTGATGCAATGCTGTCACACT
>NW_012079897.1:0-486 GCF_000956235.1 Wasmannia auropunctata
GAGCAAAAAAATGTAAAAGTGGTATTACGCGTGTTTGTCGATTTGGATTTTCACGTCCAGTTACAAGTGCATTAATTTTAAAGGATGTAGTAACCTCGATTGCTAGTAGAAAAAAATTGAAAGCAAAAAATAGATTGTATGATTTTCCACCTAAAGAAACAGAAAAATATATTAACGATTACAATCCTGCAATTCTTACTGCATGGGAAGGTAACATGGATATACAATTTGTTGGTGAAAAATCAACTTTATTACATTGGTATTGCACAAAGTATACAACGAAATCTGAAACTAGTTACGCGAATGATACATTCGAGGAAATTAGTTCTACTAAATCGTTATGTAGTCGTTTTTGGCGTTTTGCAATGTGTAAGTTAAATAATAGAGAATGTGGCGCTTTAGAAGCATGCGATACTCTTCTTGGCCATTCGTTATATGGAACTGATCCTCACACAACAATTAAATAGTTGGATGTGAATCAAGTCA
>NW_012079898.1:0-908 GCF_000956235.1 Wasmannia auropunctata
AGTCTTATATAACATAAAATACTGCTACTCTTTTAATAGAGACGCTAGGAAATTCCAAAGGAAAGGTCACCCGTTATATCGGCAAGTGTAGTCAAATTGGTCGATTGACAGAAATGTATATGTATATAAGATGCCTAGTTTGACTACGGTAACTTTTGAAAATTCATATCTCCTAAACCAATGAAGCTAAAAATATAAACCTGGTATTAAAATAAAGCCTGAACCTTTCTCTTCACCACCATACAAAAGAAATAATTTTCATTTAACCGCTACATCTAATTAATTAACAAAATACCCACCCCTGTTTATGCGACTAACGACCGAAAAAGGTATACATAACAATAAACGCGTATACATATGAAATTACTCTGTATACATTAACTCCTCATTAAAATCCCTCTTAAAAATGTGTATAACAAATTTTAAATTTCTAACTCATTTACAAATGGTTTATAACAAATAAACCAAAACACGTATGCATATGAGTTTGCTATGCACACATGAATTCCTCTCCGAAATACCTACTAAAAACCTATATAACATTTTCTCCAAATCCCAAGTATTTATAAATTATATGCAATAAATAAATAAAGATATTCATCAACAATATATTTTTCCAACGGCATATTACAGTCCAACAGAAGTATAGTAACTTTTGTTATATGAACCATTATCGAATTCTTAATCGTTTGCAAGATATAAGTTAATAACAATTCCACTCCATAAGCGTATACACTTCTACCTCGGAATGACTATATATGATGCTTGTAACTAACCACTTATTACTTACAGAAACTCGTTCTAAATAATAATCTAATCGTTATTACTGGACAATATCGATGTTTAATAAGAGAAAAGAAGACTACACTCGTAGCGATAGTAAGACAGAGAGAGCAATACTTCCAAAC
>NW_012079899.1:0-397 GCF_000956235.1 Wasmannia auropunctata
TATATTTTTAATTTATTAAATTAAATTTTTTTAAAATCATGAATATGTTAGAGATAATACAACTTGGATTTTGTTTGTTTAATTTGATTACAATAGAATTTTCGGGGTATATTAATTACAAAATAATTTTCCGTGATTGTTATATATTGAAGATAATGCCACTTAAGTTTTTTTTATGATTTAACAATAGTTTTTTTTTTCAAAGTTGTATTATATATTTAAGATAATACAAAGGTCTCATTTTTTTCAATCTAATACAATTTTTTCGAGGTAAAAACATTAAAAAATATACTTGGCGGTTTTTTTACATTTTTAATGTCTTTTCCACGGATTTCACTAATTTTTGCTAAGTATAGTACTTAGTATAGTATAGTATATACTGCGTATATATGCTAAA
>NW_012079901.1:0-311 GCF_000956235.1 Wasmannia auropunctata
CATTCCAATTGTAATTTAAACTACAAAGATTCGCATTGCATTCCCGTAGTTTTCCACAATTTATCTGGGTATGACGCGCATTTCATTATCAAAGAAATAGCTACCGCGTACGATGGAAACGTAGATTTACTTCCGGTAACAAAGAAAATACATTTCATTTACCAAGCATGTAAAAAGTATCGCAGAAAGAAAAAATAATAGAGAATTTTGCATACAATTACGATTCATTGACTCATACAAATTTCTCAGTTCAAGTCTCGAAAAATTGGCATCATATCTCGCGAAAGATAAACTACGGATAATGCAACGCG
>NW_012079902.1:0-392 GCF_000956235.1 Wasmannia auropunctata
TAGGGCTAGTTATTTGCTAACATTAATTGTGTTCGAGTTCACGTGCAATATGTGAAATAATTTTGTCTTATCATGAGTGTAACACGCTATACGCTATTAAATGTCTAATCTATAAAGATATTAATTGATTTTGTATCGTATATGTAATGTGCTAAAAATGTGTAGATAACGTACAAACTGTACATTAATAATGTGACAGTGGTTAAATAAAAATATATTTACAATATATCAAAATTTTTATAAAAAGGATTTATATCGGCATTAATTAGCCCAGTTTAAAGTATACATACATAACTTTTCTCACATAGAAATCTAGTCCTAACATATCGTCTAATTATAATCGTAATATGTAATTGTAACCATGATGGAATTTGACACAGCTTAAGACTAAA
>NW_012079903.1:0-388 GCF_000956235.1 Wasmannia auropunctata
AGAATGCATTTCACAGCTTAAAGTCTTTACTTTCGAAATCCATTATTCGTTAAATGACTTACTGATTCTTTATAAAGCTGCACGGATGCAAATGGAGATGCATTAAATCTAAAATTTTTTTACTAAATTTGCAAAGTTTTATGGAATGAAATAAAAATGGCATACCAATGCAACTTATAAGATTCGAAAGCGTGAATCTTTATTTTTAATTTGCACACTTGAACACCATACTGACCAAGTGCGCAAATTAAAGGAAAAATTCATGCTTTTGAACGCTGTAAGTCGTATTTGTATGCGATTTTTATTTCACTCTATGGAACTTCGCAAAATTCGTAAAATAAAACTGTCAAATATCAAAATCTTCTCTAAACTTTGCAAAATATTATAC
>NW_012079904.1:0-425 GCF_000956235.1 Wasmannia auropunctata
AATTAAAGCCGGACACGTTCGACGGAAATACGCGTCTGAAAGAGTTCTTTTCGCAGTTCAATTTAATCGCTCATGCAAATCGTTGGCCCGCGGAAACGAAAACCGCAGTTTTGGTTTTCGTGTCTAAGAGGAAAAGACGCGTACAGTTTTAGAAAGTATACAAGACATAGAAAATTTACAATTTGAGGAATTAAAATCGAGATTAGAGTTACGCTTTGGAGAGACGCAGTCTCTACAAAGCTATTATTCACAATTTACAAATAAGAAGCAAAAATTTGGAGAAGATCTAGCTTCTTTTGGTTCAGATATTGATTGTCACAACTCGCTTATCCAGAGTGTCCCCATTCAATTCGTAATAAAATTGCCTGTGCACAATTTTTATCTGCTTTATATGATGGTTATGTGAAAAGAACTCTCCAGTTAGA
>NW_012079905.1:0-728 GCF_000956235.1 Wasmannia auropunctata
TTCATTGACAGGTGACACCGTATCCGAGAGTGATTACGCGCACGCATGCACAGTGTGGCGGCGGTTCTCTATCCAAATGCTCGGCGAGTACAGCGAATTTGTATATAAAAACAACGTCTTGTGTTGGCAGATATCTTTGAAAATTTTCGCGATAAGTTTGCGTCGTAAAGTTATGGACTTGACCCTGCATACTATTATACTCTACCAGGATTTAACGTGGGACGCGATGTTAAAACATACGCGAATCAATTTGAATTGCTTACTGACATTGACATGGTCATGTTTGTCGAACGTGGTATACGCGGCGGTCTGAGTCAATGTTCCAAGAGATACGCGCGAGCCAACAATAAGTATATGCAGTCATACGATCCATCAAAACCATCGTCGTATTTAATGTATTTCGATGTAAACATGTAAATTTATACGGCTGGGCAATGTGTCAACCATTACCATACAGAGATTTTCAATGGGTCAACGACGTAACAAATTTTAATGTTATGGATGTTGCGATAGATTCCCCGATAGGCTACATTCTAGAGGTAGATTTGGAATATCTGCAAAATCTTCACGACGCGCACACTGACCTACCGTTCTGTCCAACGCGCGATAAGCCGCGCTTCAAGCGGCAGGACAAGCTCCTCGCAACCGTATATGATAAGAAGCGTTACGTCATACATTATCGCACTCTGCAACAGTGTACTCGTCACGGCCTCCGTATCTCAAACTGA
>NW_012079906.1:0-427 GCF_000956235.1 Wasmannia auropunctata
TTGGCGCCATTTATTGATAACAATTATTTATTTACGATTAGTCACTGTAAAAATTAAACTCAGTTTTTTTCTAAATTACACAGAAAATAAGCAGATTTATCATTTTACTTTTACTTTGAGCTTATTCTGTAAAAAATATTTATGGATATCATTATTTTGTTATCAATGATCAATACAATTCTCACAATTATATATGTAATTAGGGATAAGACATATTTAGATTTTGTAATATACATATACAGACAGAATATATATTACAGGACAAAAAAAGCACGTAATTACAAGCCTAAAACTGTTCAAGATATTGAAATTTTGTAGTATTAATTTTGAAATATAATTTTGTAATAACTGATTCTAGAGAAATAAAACTATGTTCTTTGGAAGTATGTTTCTTTTTTTACTGAGTCGACAAGGCACACAGGGGATA
>NW_012079907.1:0-327 GCF_000956235.1 Wasmannia auropunctata
ATTTGCACGAGATCGATAAAACAGACTCTTCGATGTCAGTGGTATCTCTAAATGAATTTTGAACAATATCTTTTGTCTCACTCAAACACATGAAATGTCCTTATCTAACTTATTGAAGTGCCATTTGTTGCAAAATCTAGCACTTACTGCCAGACGCAATTTTTGCTGTCTTTGGCTTAGCTAAACGTGCAAATTACCACAAATTGCAGTTGGAACGATGAACCTTTTTCTATGCTTTCAATCGTAGCTCAAAAGGTCTTGTATTATTTGTTCCTGTAATCCGAATGGGGCGAGCTACTTATTTTGTACGTATGAGCTACAGAACTT
>NW_012079908.1:0-443 GCF_000956235.1 Wasmannia auropunctata
AATGAATTGTGGGTGTCGAAAGTAGAGACTTTAAGCTTTAAAATGCTTTTTTGATTATTCCGATACGATCATTTTTGACGAAGTTACACTCTCTTGAAATTTGCCTATTTTTAGTGATCAGAATGGGTGATGCTTTAATTTTGCTGTCGAGTGTATTTAGACGAAACTGATTATAAAAATCAAAAGCGTCTATTTTGATGGTACTGGTTTAAGAAATATTTCAGAAGCATCTATTTGGACGAAACTGATTATAAAAATCAAAAGCGTCTATTTTGATGGTACTGGTTTAAGAAATAGATCAGAAGCGTCTCTTGAGACACTTTTCGTGTGAAGTATTTATGTTCATAGTATATTAATTTTTATTTTGTAGCAAACAAAAAAATAACAAAGTACAATAACAAAATAAAAGATTGCGCTTATTTTTTGAAAGTTAAATATATTTA
>NW_012079909.1:0-476 GCF_000956235.1 Wasmannia auropunctata
CCCGTTTTTTATATATAACTAATGGTAATATAATACATGCAATTCATGCTAACAATACATTATTTATTAATAGTAAATATTTTATGTAAATTAAACAGATTAAATATATATATGTTCACTAATAACTTTAAAATAATATGTATCAACGAATAAAGGCCGTAGCCGGATAAGGAGGGGCAATCTGCCCCCGCGCCGATCATGACCATTTTTTATAGTTTAGTTGCTATCAATATCAGTTACAATTTTATCAAACATTAGCCCTTAATATTCAACCGTTGGGGTGTGAGAAATAAAAATAAAAATTTCAAAAAAAATTTATATTTTTAAACGGCTCAATCAATTTTCATTAAAAAAATATATGTTGTAGATGTAGACAAGATACATTTGTAAAAAAAATTTCGAAGATTTTTTGAGGCCAGAAACATTACAAAAAAAATAAATATTTTATTATTTTTAGCTATCTTATCGGTCTTGTA
>NW_012079910.1:0-480 GCF_000956235.1 Wasmannia auropunctata
TTGATATGAATTAAATAAAAAAATAAGTAATGATATAAGTAAAATAAATAAAGTCAAATAAATAAACAAATATTATATAAAATATAAATCAAATCAAATAAAAAATAAAATGAAATAGAACATGATATGAATTTTAAAAAAATAAGGAATGATATAAGTAAACTATATATCAAATAAATAAACAAATAAAGAATGAAACAAAAATAAAATGTAAAAAATAAATAAGAAATAAATGTTAAAATATAATAAGGAAGTGAATGTCTACGTCGTCGCCGTCGATCTTAGTGATGTTATACGATTCATTTTTTCAATAAAATAAAATAAAATGTATGTATATAAATTATATAAAATATGAATCAAATCAAATAAAAAATAAATAAAATAAAACATGACATGAATTAAATAAAAAATAAGGAATGATATAAGTAAAATAAATAAAATTAAATAAATAAACAAATATTATATAAAATAGTGAATCAA
>NW_012079910.1:12841-13396 GCF_000956235.1 Wasmannia auropunctata
TATTCTGGTTCTCTAATGGGCATATGTCTATTATGCCGACTGTCCAAAATTTCTGGAAGCATACAGTCAAAATAAAACCTATCCAAAAAAGGCAACATTTTATTTTGCCAAAAATCATTGTCTCTTTGAACATGCACTGTCTTTATGATTTTTGGTGTCCATATAGCGAAAATGGCATAATCTCGCTGTGTAATATTCAACTGGCCTTGTACTTGATAAAAATAGTGGTGATTTTGATTTATTTTATTTTTATCTTTTTTATCAAAAATATTTTTTATTGGAAGCTCATATATATCTTTTTCCGCTGTTATGTTCTGAGCTGATAGAGGACATTTGATTTCAACCAGACCATCTTCATTGAGAAGTCCGTCAGGAGAAGCACCCAACCATGGATTGTCACGATCTATGAACAATCCACATGGTCTAATTTCTTTGTTTAATTTTACAGCTAAAGCTTGTTTTGCTGTTTCCTCCATATCGCGACCATATATCATAGCTTCAGTAGTAACAGGTGAAGGAAACAAAATATTTTTTACACAAGACGTTGTTGGTCTC
>NW_012079911.1:0-349 GCF_000956235.1 Wasmannia auropunctata
TAAATTTTCGTTAAAATTTCAATGTTGTATGTATCTCTTTGGTCTGCTATATCGTTATCGTCGTCTTCTTCTTCGCAAAATTTCAATCTTGTCCCTTTTTTCAATCTTGTCCCTCGTCTCTCTCCTGGCTTTCTCGTTTCTCTCACGACTTTCTCGTCTGTTTCTCTACTCTCTCGTCTCTGTTTCACAACTCTTTTGTGGTTGTCGTCGAGGAAGTGAGTGTCTACATGTTTGCTGTCGAGAAATTAAGTGTCTAGGTATCGTTTAGGTCTTCGCTGTCAAGAAAGTGAATGTCTACGTCGTCGCAGTCGATGAACTGAGTGTCAAACTGTTCGCCGTTAAAAAACTA
>NW_012079912.1:0-855 GCF_000956235.1 Wasmannia auropunctata
AATTATTTCTTTATTATTTTTATCTACTGTCTATTTCTTCGTCATCACTGTCAATTATTATTTCTTCGATATCCATTTCGATCTCTTGCAATACTGTTTTCTATTTTCGAGTGAGACAATATATATTTTGATGCACCACTTGGAACTCCAAACTACTGACTGAATGTACTGCCAGTCTCTTCGTTTTATACTCTACTAAGGGTTGCTAGCATTTTGAAATATGACTTATTTTTATTGCGAGACGAATGGGTTTTAGTCGAAACTGTGTATAATCCTTGATTAGGCAGGTATGCAGATACCTTTGAAAATGAGAGCGTAAAGATAACATTCCTTTTTCTCGCATTTCTATAAGATTTTGAAAATGAAATCGTAAAGATAACATTCCTTTTTTTCTCGCATTTCTATAAGATTTTGAAAATGAAAGCGTAAAGATAACATTCCTTTTTCTCGCATTTCTATAAGATTTTGAAAATGAGATCGTAAAGATAACATTCCTTTCTCTCGTATTTCTATAAGATTTTGAAAATGAGATCGTAAAGATAACATTCCTTTCTCTCGCATTTCTGTAAGATTTTGACACATTGAAATGCGTTTTGAGAATAATGCGTCTAGACACATTCTTTTTGATTTTAAGAGTATTCCTTGATAATAAACGTTTCAGGATATTGTAAAATAACGTTCCATCAAAAAACTTAATTTCTCTAATGGAATTTATTTATCTTTATAGATTAGAAAGATCCTACCATGTATATTGTACAATTCACTCTTTTCTTCTTGTCTCGCCGATATTTTCTCTGCCCGTTTTCTTTCAACAGAAACAGGTAAAAAGAAATAAGAAGAAATATTTGATGTATG
>NW_012079913.1:0-444 GCF_000956235.1 Wasmannia auropunctata
TACATTTTTATTTAAATATAAAACCTATATCCCCTACATTGTTGTTAGTATCTTATAATGCCCCCATGGTAAAGTATCGCTAGAATTGACAATATATCGATTATTATCGTACGGGCTAAGCGCAAGCTTCGATTCCCTTACAGTATAAACCTCGTGCAACTTTGACCGTATACGCGACTGAGATCTAGACTGTTCCCTAGAATCGATCAAACACTGCACATAATCGTTAAATGTAATCGTCTTTGCAACCACGCTCTTATTAACACCCTTGATTTTCTTCGTCTCGCATTTACCATCTACACGCATCGCATACATCTTCGCTCTGAGTCCCACGAATTCTGTCATAACCGCGCCTCGATTTTCATCTTTCATCAAACCGGGAATCCTCCTGTTGACGCACGGCATATTGTAAATATTATTCACGGGATAGTCACTTGTATCGAA
>NW_012079914.1:0-1407 GCF_000956235.1 Wasmannia auropunctata
CAGAAGGTCCGCGAACAGTGATTCCTTCCCGCGGTCAGACTATATTTATTATATTATTACAATTGCCTTGATGTGTGTTCTCAAATTTGAGTTTGAAGACACTAACTTAGACATGATATTTATTTTGAGTTTACAAGAAGCACTAAAAATGTAACTTCAAGAAAGTTAGATCAAAAGTTAATAGATACCGATAAAATGTAACTAAATTAAGTTAAAAGTTAAGAGCCTAAAATGTAACTAAGTTAAGCTAAAATTATTTAAATTTTTAACTTAACTTTTATCTTTTTAACTAGCCACTACCCAACTCTGCATAAAATTAATAAATATTATTAATTTTTTAATTAAATTTACACGAATGCATTTTTCGAAACTTCGAATATTCGAAGTAAAAAGTAAGAATTCTACTAGAAATAAGTGCACAATCGCGCAAGAAGGCCGACTTACCCCTCTCCCGTGAGGGCGCAACAGCTCTGTATATGCCACTGGTGCTTTTTGATAGACGTCAGATCCAACTGCCTTGAAATCTCAGCCGCGGTCATGCTGCCCTTTAAGTCTTGCTTGTTGGCGTAAACCAGAACGTTGGCCTTGCTCAACTCCTCGTGGTTCAGCATCGAATAGAGCTCCTCCCTAATCATGCCGAGCCGCTCCCGGTCGGTGCTGTCTATCACCATAATGATAAACTCGGTGTTCGTGTAGTAGGTGGACCAGGCGGCCCTTAGACTCTGTTGACCACCCAGATCCCACATGATAAAATGAATGTTCTTCCAAACGACTTCCTCAACGTTGGATCCGATGGTCGGAGACGTGTGGACAACCTCATTCATCAGGAACTGATACAATATCGTTGTCTTCCCGGCGTTGTCCAAACCAACCATAACTATTTTATGCTCTGAAAGCAACATACTTTTATTGAAACACTAATCATCACAGCTGAGACACTTGTCGAAGACCTAGACCCACAAAATAAGGGAAAGTTGCCAAATGCGTACCAGTCTCATAAAGCGTACCTCTTCAATATTTTATAGTTCCACTTAATAGAAGCGACATTTAGTTACAAAAATGAAGTAAATAAGAAATGTGTAAGATAGACAAAAATGAACAGGTTACATCTTGTTTTGTGCATGCTATCAATATTTAAAAAAATCAGATACAATTGATGTAAATTTTTGATCAATTTATATAGCTGATACTAATGTAACCATGCAATTTTTAATTGAATCGTTATTTTTCTTAAAAGAAAGTTTATGATAGCATATTTTACATTTATTGTATATACATATTTACAATTGTTATAAAAATTATATCAATATTTTTATCATCTCTATCAACTTACTTAAATCGTACCTAACCAGCATAAGAGTTCTTATATCATATCGATACAATTTAGGAACACTAATAGATCGGAAG
>NW_012079915.1:0-412 GCF_000956235.1 Wasmannia auropunctata
GTGTGCCTTGTCGACTCAGTTGAAATGATTTTGTGAGCGCTGTAAGCAGCTGTAAGCGCCAAACGGAACGCAGCCTTTGTTATTGTGTGGTCACCCGTTCCACCCGGCAAGGAGCCATGTGGTTTTTCCACTCTCCCGGGCGGACAGAGTGACAACACAGTATAACCAGTAGGTCCACTCAGCGAAAAACTAAATCTTCGCGCAGGTATCGCCGTGCAACTTTTGTTTTGGGTTGGATCCATTGAAATGTAAGACGATAGGAACGTACATACATATGTGCAGACAATTTATCAGCAAATACATCAGAAATTTTCTTTAGTGATCACTCCTACAAATAATTGTTACTAATAAAACATTTTATTTGATTCACACATTGAATTTATTGATTTATTGTATCGAATCCATATTATTA
>NW_012079915.1:12598-13319 GCF_000956235.1 Wasmannia auropunctata
CGGAATGTGTCCCTCCGGCGACCGACGAGGAGCGGCGGCGCGAAACTGGGCGCCAGACGTACTCTAGGGCACGTCACTCGCGAAACATAATGATTACGCGATAGCGCGAACGAAGTCCTTACGCGCGACGACACTCGACCATCAAAAGCCGCTCCCGAAGTCGATCGCACGAGGGCCGGCTGGCTCTACCTAACAACAGAGGGGCAGGGCGAGACAAAAGGGCGATGGGATGGCGCGGGGCGGGCGAAAGAATTCGTACTCCAAGTTAATAATAAAAAAATAATAACAAGGTTTATTGGCCGTTTGGAGCGGCAATAATAAACGGTGGAGAAAGAAAAACAAGATAATACAGTTCGGCCAGAAAGATGCGTGACGCGATCGATTCAACGCGCGGGGAGTCCGGCGGCGCGGTAACACTCCCACGTAGCAAAAGAAAGGACAAGAAACCGACATAAACTTCGACCGGAAACGAAAAGAACCGCATATGAAATGCGACGGCGCGATAATACAATAACGTACGGGGCTCGGTACGACGCGAGTACCAAGGTCTAACGACAACAATTATTACCGCGAAAATCGATCGTAAATTTACGCGTCAGATGCTCGTACGAAAACGAAGCTGACAGAAAATTGACGCACACCGACACGCAACGAAATCGCGCGCGATGTCACACTACAGCGCGACGCACGACACTCGTGATTCCGCGTACTCACACACTTA
>NW_012079915.1:15327-16357 GCF_000956235.1 Wasmannia auropunctata
GATTTTGAGGATATAAACTAAATCGGTTTGAATGCAATAAAAATCCAATTTTGTCTGTGATCAGTATAATAGTAATTTGTTTTAATTTTTTTGCATACATTTGTATGAAACGCTATCGCTTCTCTTGATCCAGTATTTTACATTGTGTTGTACTTATTTGTATTTTACTGTCGTTATTTCGACTATCTATCATGTTATTGGATGTTAAAATTTATAAAAACAATATTTTCATCTTTTGATAACTTTATTGATCTGATCTATCACGGATATGTATTTATTAATATCGAGTAGTCATGGATCATCATGAAGTGTCTGCAGTTCTCAATCACAGAAGTCAAGCAGCATTGATGGCAGTCGTGGCTTGGATAGGTGACCGTTAGTTGAAAAATGCGATTAAAACCGATTAAAAAAAGTAATCCATTTCGATAGAGATTTGTGTCCTGAAATAATATGCGTGCATTGAAATGTTGTATTAATCCTTACATTCGTCATAAAATCGAGTTGTTTTCAAAAATTTTTTCTTGATATTGGTTCGATTAATTTTATATTACATTTAGAATAATAAAATATATATGAAATTTTATTATTAATTGAACTATATAATTAATTTTGACATGATATATTTATATATCAATCAGTAAATTTTGGATCGACCATTTTTGGTTCGACCAAAGGATTTTAATCCTTTTTAATACCGTATTTTCGGCGCAGAAATCCCGATCGATTCGGATAACTTTTTTTATAATCGGTTTTAATCGAACATTTTCGGCAGGGCGCTTATAGCGCTCACGCTTTCGTTGCCTTACCTCGATAAAATAAGCAATTGTAAGCACAAGTTATGACGTAATGATGACGTCATGAATGTCTTTCATGAGCGCTTATAACGCCAAAGGGAACGGTATAAGCGAAGCTTATAAGCGCCACGTGAGCGTCCAAAAGGAACGTAGCCTATATACTCAAAGGTCAAACCAGAGAGAAGCATGCATGAAATATGAATCATGAAGTAAGAATAAGAAGACGTAACTAGATA
>NW_012079916.1:0-469 GCF_000956235.1 Wasmannia auropunctata
TTCCTATTCCAATCCAAATGGTAATAGTTAGTTAATTCTCCTTTATAACATTATGCAAAGAACCAAAGCAGTAAAATAAAATAAAAACAAAAAATGCAATAGATAATATAATGAGGAACCTAGAAATTAAAAAGGGATTTTTGCACTGACAACAAGTAGCAAATTATGTGACAGAAAATAATCGAAGATGTGAGAAAATCTCCAGCAACAACATACTTGGCGCACCCGTTTTTTGGTAAATATATCGATGAAGGGAGGCTGCTCCAATGACCTTGACCTTTATATATGTTCTCAAGGGCATGACCCCAAGTGACCTTCAAGTGGTTTTAGCCGTCGCTCGTTATTCGTTAAAAAGTTATTAACAAAATATATGTGGAATATGTGTGGACAGAATAAGCATAAATATAACTATAATAATTAAAAAGTTATAAAAAACTAAATACTTTATTGAATACTATTATTAATAGGA
>NW_012079916.1:2805-3478 GCF_000956235.1 Wasmannia auropunctata
GCATCACCCAGGCGTCTCCGGACTGAACGAGACTGCGCTCGGTGATGAGCATTCCGTTCCAACTCCTATTCCTCGCTTCCGCCGCCGACCCTTCGTCCAGGACCGGACGAAGGCCCTGTTCGAGCTGCTGGGAAAGGAGAACAAGCGGCGCTAAGCTCTTCGCACCTTTCGGCGCGGGCACCTTCGGGTGCCACCCGACTTACTTCCTACCTTTCCTGGAAGTTACTCCTTTACAAGCCTTACACTGACATTTCTACCCTTGTACATATAATCCTAAAATTCATCCAAGCTGTTTCTTATACCCGGAGTCATTTGTGGATTACCCTTCATTGCGCTCCTTCTCCTGATCTACCACTACCTACGTCCACATTGTTATTATTAAAATGTGATAAAATGATTTCTATAATATGATGATTTAATTAAGTTATATTAATATATTTCTTTTAATATATGTGATTATTAAAAAATTTATAAATATAAGAACTTATATCGCTAATTTAATATATTTAAATTAATTTCAATTACAATTAATTAACAGTTATTTGATGATACTATAATGACACTATTAACAAGTTATGTGCGTATGACGTGCTGCAACACGTTAAAATTATAAGCAAAATATGAGAAATATTCAAAGTAATAAGTTGGATATATATATATATATGTATATATA
>NW_012079917.1:0-318 GCF_000956235.1 Wasmannia auropunctata
TTGATGCTATACGAAGTTATTACGTTTTGTTGCAAGATACAATTTTATGAGCTAAAATGAAAGCGTACTTTAACAGAAGTAGCTAAGACAGTGGCATGTGGAAAGAATGATTTTGCTGAAAAATTTAAAAGTTTTGCTGGATATTTCTCAATAGAATCAGTTAAGCGTCATTTGATTCTAGCAAAAAAGATATTTTTTGCTTGTATCGCCTAAATTTTAACAACTTTTTAATAAATTTAGCTTTGGCAGTAACGATATTAGCTTATTTTAAAGACACACATCAGCTGCTAAGGCTATATTTTAGCTGCATTGGCTAAT
>NW_012079918.1:0-325 GCF_000956235.1 Wasmannia auropunctata
TTATTCTCAAGATATCGACGGCTATAGAGTCTGGACTCGAGGTGAGAAGACTGTCGCCAGGAGCAAGAACGTGATTTTTGAGCCTGAAGCTGGTGAAAGGACTGTTGCTGTCGTGTCTGCTGACTGTGAGCCGAAGACTAAGGTAGTTGAGCCAGTAGAACTTCATCCTGGAAGGTTTGGAGCCGATGAAATGCCAGATGAGTCTGTGGAGAACGCAAGACCGAGTATTATCATGCAGCCTGAGATTGACGCAGAACGTGAGATTCAGTTTGCCAGTAGAAAGCAGGCAAGTAACAATGTGCCTGCGGTTGAAAATCAGAAACGT
>NW_012079919.1:0-505 GCF_000956235.1 Wasmannia auropunctata
ACGACGGCCACAAGAGAGTTGTGAGAGAGAGACGAGAGAGTAGAGAAACAGACGAGAAAGTCGTGAGAGAAACGAGAAAGCCAGGAGAGAGACGAGGGACAAGATTGAAAAAAGGGACAAGATTGAAATTTTGCGAAGAAGAAGACGACGATAACGATATAGCAGACCAAAGAGACCATACAACATTGAAATTTTAACGAAAATTTAGCGAAGAAAAAGACGGCGACAACAAAGGCGGCAAAATTATAAATTATAGACGAAAGGGGACAAGATTGAAAAATTTTGCGAAGAAGAAGACGACGACGACGACGACTATGACGACGACGACGACGACGACAACGACGACGACGACGTATCTGAATGACATAATATCGGGCAAAAAATGCATACACTTTATGCGCTTATGCATCAAATGCACTTATGGATATCGCTGTTACAGTATTGTGATTAGAAAAATATAGATTTTTTCACAAAATAGATCGGAAGAGCACACGTCTGAACTCCA
>NW_012079920.1:0-399 GCF_000956235.1 Wasmannia auropunctata
TCTGTTGCCGTTTAAAAGTTACAGGACTTTTTGTGTTCCAAAAAAAGGTTTTTTTGGTATTTTTTAGGTTTGGTATTTTTCCCTTATAGAACTCGTCGAGAGGAACAAAAAAGGTCCTCTTCACCATGGCTCTATCTGCAACCGTTTAGTTGTGGGAGTTTTTGAAAGTTTCTGAAAAGTCAAAAACGACCTCTACAGGCGAAAGGACGAGAGATAGAGGCATGGCGAAGAGGACCTTTCTTGTTCCTCTCGTCGAGCTGCATAAGAAGGGGTGGGTCCGGGAGTTTTTAGAATTTTTTTTTTATTTTTATTTTCTATAGTCAAGATTTGGTTGGGGTTAGTAGAGATTTGAAATTGAATTGGGAGTTTTCATCGACAGAGGACGACCCCCTCTATCAC
>NW_012079921.1:0-582 GCF_000956235.1 Wasmannia auropunctata
CGCTCACTTCACAGGTGAATGTATGTGAAGTGAGCGCGAAGAGCCGCACATACGGCACGCTACGCTCCTGCGTACTCCGGCTAAACGCGATCTAATTGATTAACTTTATTCATTAATAATTTTGTAAATAACGGTCTGAGCCAAAATTGAAAGAGGAACTTTTAGTTCAAAATTTTATTCTCTTTCACGCCTTGAAATATTAATTAAGCGTTACGGGACACCCTGTATATATATATATACAGGGTGTCCCAGAATTGGCGCATTCGGAGTACAGGACGTTATACTTCGTACTAAAAGGAACAACTTTTTCCTTTAGCAAATTTTGATCTGACAAGTAATTTTGGCAGGAGAGCTGGTTAAAGTTAACGAATAATCGCTCTTATCCATGCGGCGCTCAGGGCCGGCGCGCGCTCCTCCATTCACTTGTTCCTAATCCTTGGCTAATATTTACAAATAATGTCTTAAGATACTAATACGGCTCTGTTATAATTATTTTACGACATTTTAAGACTGTGTTTAAGACAGTCTTAAATATTAAGAATCAATTATAAATATCTTTTATGCTTGAAATATGAATCATAA
>NW_012079922.1:0-395 GCF_000956235.1 Wasmannia auropunctata
TGCAATATGTGTAATTATGGACATAGAGTATTATTATATTTCATTCAAATTTTACTGACATAAATAAGTAGGGTAAACCCGGTATATATACGCCGCACCTATTAAAAACTTAATTTGTCAGATATTATCTATTAAGTTTAAGTTAAATGAACTATGCCAGTAAAAACTTTATACTGTTTACTATTATTAAAAAATATTAGGAATCAAAATTATTTTTTATATTAAAAAAGAAATTTTTTTAAACCCTTGCATTTTTGCCTCATAAAAATATTCCATTCATGAGTTATACGGCTACTCATGAATGGAATAAATGACTCGAAAAATATACATAAAATCTAAATAATAATAGTGAATAACACGTGAATTGACAACATCGTATAACTTCGTATAATGTA
>NW_012079923.1:0-490 GCF_000956235.1 Wasmannia auropunctata
TTAATGATATACGCGACGATATGCACGATTTGAAAGATTTTGAAAGAAATCACGATACGTAAAATCGAGGAAAGAAAAAGTAAAGTGAATATCGCAAATAAATTTTAAGAGCGCCTTGTACGGATCTTGGTGCCTAATAATATAATTAAATTGATCTTCAATGTTTAATAATCTCATACGAACAAGCATCTTAAAAAATTGTGAGGAAATTTCTGTATAAATTCTTAATCAATTATTCTCTTTTTAAATTGTGCGCGAAATTAATGTCGGACTTGCGACACAATTATAAGCTAAAGTTAGAACAATGAGAGATCACAATTAAATTGATCGTCAATGTTTAACAATCCGATGCGAAACAAGTATCTTAAAAGACTGCGAAGAAATTTATTGCGAAAAATATCTCATTGTCAGCCAGAATTTGAACCTGGAACGTCCCGATCGTATAACTTCGTATAATGTATGACTGAGTCGACAAGGCACACAGGGGATA
>NW_012079924.1:0-378 GCF_000956235.1 Wasmannia auropunctata
TCCAGGGACTTCTCATAAATAGAACTTTTTTGTCTTTAGATCACCCGCCGCGGTAACCTCCAAAAATTTCTCATTCTCTGCAACCTTCGCTTGGGTAGCTACGGGGGCCCAGTCAAAACGCATGGGCTGCTACGGGGGCCCAATCAAAACGCTTGGGCTGCTACGGGGGGCCAATCAAATCGCTCCGCTTGACGAAATAATTTCCCTCCCACTCAAGCGTCAGCCAATCAGAGCAAGACCTACCCTCCAGCAACGTCTAGGCCCTTCCTCCTCCCACGCGTCTGGGACCACCCGCTGACCCCGCCAGGGGGGGCTGGAGGGGGTTTACGTAATAACTTCGTATAGCATAAACTGAGTCGACAAGGCACACAGGGGATA
>NW_012079925.1:0-383 GCF_000956235.1 Wasmannia auropunctata
TTATTTCAGTGACTTGTAAGTTGTTTATGCACGCGTTTACTTTCGATCCTCTCTGCCTCATTATTTAATTACTTTATATTTAATCTCTATATCTTATTATTCTTGCTATAACCTTTGACTATTTTAATGAATTCTATGTACTCCTGTCAATTGATCAATCACTCTAATTGTTAATCAACAGCGTGAATTTCAATTATAACTAACGCTTGTATCTGTCATCTTTATATTTTCTTTTGTCTAATTCTGAAATAAACTTTAAAAAAGAACCCTTCCTTTTATTTCGACTTCAAACCCTACTTTATACTCGTGTGATTTCAAATCTTTATAATCTGTGAACTAGTAAAGTGACATCGAGCGTCTACGTGCGACTTCCTGTACGCGGA
>NW_012079926.1:0-483 GCF_000956235.1 Wasmannia auropunctata
TATTTTCGGGGTATATTAATTACAAAATAATTTTTCCGTGATTGTTATATATTGAAGATAATGCCACTTAGGTTTTTTTATGATTTAACAATAGTTTTTTTTCGAAGTTGTATTATATATTTAAGATGATACAAAGGTCTCATTTTTTTCAATCTAATACAATTTTTTCGAGGTAAAAACGTTAAAAATATACTTGGCGGTTTTTTTACATTTTTAATGTTTTTTCCACGGATTTCACTAATTTTTGCTAAGTATAGTATAGTATATACTACGTATATATGCTAATATATACAGGGTGATTCAGAATAACCCCGGTGTCCCTGAAAAGACGTATTCTTGACTCAATTCTAAGACGATTTTTCCTTTACAAAAATTTTCTCCGAAGCTTAGTTTTGAAATTATAACGAGAAATAGTTAGCAAATTACGGGCCGCGTACGGATGATAGGCAGGGGCGGCGCAACTTACTGTCCGACCGGCAGGCG
>NW_012079927.1:0-1455 GCF_000956235.1 Wasmannia auropunctata
TAACTACGGTGAAAAAAAATCGTACAACGCTATAAAAAAAAGCAAATTAAAGGTAAAGATTCACTCTTTCGAAAGCTGTAAACTGCATTTGCGAATTTTTATTCGCGCCGTGGAACTTGTCAAAGTTCGTAAAAAATTTTGAGATTCGTCGGGTCTCCCTTTCTATCCGTGTAATTCCATAAAACATAAGTAGGATCGTTTTCTCAAGTACCGATTTGGAAAGTAGAGATTTCAAACTGTAAAATGCTTTTTTGATCATCTCGATACGATCATTTTTGACGAAGTTACACTCTCTTGAATTTTGCCTATTTTTGGAGGCTAGAACAGGTGATCCTTTAATTTTTTGGACCAGTGTATTTACATATATTTTTTAAATTTAAATTCTATTTAATATTTTATTATACATATGTACATTTTTTCAATTTCAGATGCTGGACATAGACTTAGAGAATATAGATTTAGATTTGGATGGAAATATAGACTTGTTCAAGTCTCTTCCCCACTGCCCTGCAAATCCAAGACTACAAAATTTGACGTAGTTCACAGCCTCCGGCACTTCCACCGCTGCTCCTCCGCATCATGCCACCGCCGCCGCCGCCGCTCCTTCGCGTACGGCTACTGCCGCTGCTCCTCCGCATGCCGCCGCCGCCACCGACGCTCCTTCGCGTACCGCTACCGCCGCTGCTCCTCCGCGTGCTGCCGTCGCCGCGCGCACCGCCTCCGCCAATACCATCGCTGCCGCCGCTGCTTTTCCGCGTGATTCTACCGCTGCTGCTCCGCATGTCGCCGCCATCGATGCTTCTCAACGTAAGTTATATAATATATAATACTTTTATGTATACAGTTTTTGTAGCTTTTTTTAAATTCTTATTGCATATACTTAATATTATAATATAATATTTGTTTCGTAGGATGGAGAGGCAGGAGAAGACGGACAACGCCAAAGGGCTAGAAGATTTTTTAATTTTTTGTTCAACATGTACGACAACTATAACAAACACTATTTCGGAGAAAGAGGAAGAGGAAGAGGAAGAGGAAGAGGAAGAAATTAATAATTTATTTTTATTTCTTAAAAAAATAGTTTTACTATGTTTTGTTATTTATTTTAAAATGTTAAAATGTTAAATGTTTACAAATAAATTAATAAATTAATAATATATACACTGTTAAATTTATATAATAAATTTCAATATATCGTATAGCCCAGGCAAATGAACAAATTTGGAAGAAATAATAGTAACTGGGCTGAAACTTTATAAAGAGGCTGTAACGATGCGCCCCGGGAAACCGCATCGTCCCGGCGACAAACAGCCGATACCGCCCGAACGAACAGCAGTCGGGCGACGAAACGGCGCGAACGCGCCCATTAGAATTCAGCAAACCCCGCTAGACGGATAAACGTCACACGTTTAAACGGTTAGCGCAGGAGACATAGCGCAGACGCGCTGCGCTCCA
>NW_012079928.1:0-328 GCF_000956235.1 Wasmannia auropunctata
GGGGGGGTGGGAGAATCGGTGATAGATTATGTGGTAGGGAATGAGGGGGTGTGGGAAAGAATAGTAAAAAAGGAGGTACAGGACAGGGTGGAGTCGGACCACATGCCGGTGGTGGTATGGATAGAGGAGGAAATGAGACAGCGGGGGGAAAAGGAAAGAGGGAAAAGAAAAAGGTGGAGATGGAATGTGGAGGGAAAAAAGACGTTTGAAGAAAGGATGGGAAGGGTATGGAGAGATAGAAGAGGGGAAGGAGAAATAAGTTGGTTAGAGATGAAGGAAGAAATACAGGGAATACTGCGAGAGGGGCAGGATAGTAAAGGAGAGGGAG
>NW_012079929.1:0-772 GCF_000956235.1 Wasmannia auropunctata
TGATTACTAGAATATCAAAACGTTTTATAGCAATACTTATCAGTTTTAACAATCCAACAAATTATTTTGAGAATTTAATGAAAAATTATTTTCAGATCTGTTTTTAGCAAAATTTTTAGGTTTTTCAACAAAATTGTTCTTTTCGTGTAAGGAATTCAGCTCTTTCAATACAACGTGGTTTTGAAAAAGCCACCATTAATTTCTTTAACAACTTCCTGTATGACAGCAGAAGGTCGTTTTCTTTTCTTTGACTTATCTTTGGTCTAAAGACATTTTGAATCAAATTTGAACAGAATGAAATTCATTAATAACATTAATATAATCTATAAATCATTCTATAATGCAAAAAACTTGAAAAATGATTCACAATAAGTATGTAATAAAGGAACTAGATAGAGTGACGATGAAAGAGCTAATTTTTAGCTACCAATATTGATCGGTTCTTTCATAATATTACGTGTCAGAAATCTAATCACAAAATATCTGATAAACTAAAATAAACAAAAGAATTGGTAACTGTAATTTTAATTTACGTTAATGTATATAATGTCCCGAAAAAAAAGTTCCATATATAATTATATATGTATAATTATATGCAAAATATGCCCATATATGTTTCTTTCCTTTGTAAAATTATTTTTTAATTCAAAATTGATAATAATAAGAAGGAAACCTAAAGAATAATTAAAAGAATAATTGAATTACATTGTTTTTTTTTACAAAAAATCAAGTTTGAAGAAATAAGAAAAATTGTTAGATCGGAAGAGCACAC
>NW_012079930.1:0-2622 GCF_000956235.1 Wasmannia auropunctata
TTCATCTATTTATGTGACTTCAAAGTGTACCAAGTTTTATTAAAATCAGAATTACATATATATATTGTATGTATGTATGTGTGTGTCATGTTTCAGTGATAATGAATAAATGGCGCGCGCTGTTTTGTTCTAGTATATAAAAAAAAAGAAGGAAACTAGGAAAGAAAGAAAGAAACAAGTAACCAAGTCCCTTCTATAGCTATGTAAAAAAAAGATAGAAGTAATAAAGATTCTATATTGTAGAAATTATAGCTTCCCATAGCTTGACACAATGTGAAGATTCCTTAAAAGCTCAGAGCAATTGTTTTGAGAAGATTAATAATATCATTAATAGATTTTGAATTACGGATCATTCTATTTCAAATTATACTGTTACGGCGTTATCAAATTCTCAGTTTTCCAAATTCTCGAATAATCATCAGTCTAGAAACACAATAGGTGTTGTAAGCCTTAAGCCGTAAGAAATGGACTAATCGCAGTTGAATGTGAAGAAAATAATCGATTACGATTGATCAATTTCTTACGGCTTAAGGGGGGGACCTACTTTACACGACTAAAAAAAAACAGTGATCTTTAAGAATTTTTTTCAACTAAAATGAAATTGAATAAAAAAATTTTAAAAGTTTAACAATGTTTTACTGTTATGACATATTTGAACAGTGGAAAAAATTTTGTTATTAATAAATCATGTTTAATTAATAATAGAATGTCTTTATGTCGTGTCGCTGGAGTTGTGTACAATCTAAGAGACGTAAATTTCGTCTGAAATAAAAAAACCAAATTTTTTCTTAATTTTTATAAAATTATCTTCTATATAAACTAACAATATTACAAAAAAATTAAATTAAACAATTTTTTCATGAAAATTTTAACTGTTTTTTTTTAATTGTCATAAATAGAGCCCGGATTAAAGTTCTAAAAACGCGTCAACTGTAACTAGGTCTCCCCATTATAACTCGCCCAAAGTAGCGGCATGCGGCGTCAAACAAGTGGTAATGGAGAGAACGCGTTACAATCGACTTGAATTGATACATCCATCGTTGGAAAATCCGGGCTCTAGTCATAACTTACCCAATTATTGAAATTTTAATGTTTTGTTAGTTCATATAGAAGATATAATTATAGAAGATGATTTTATAAAAATTTGAAAAAATTTTGGCTTTTTGTTTTAAACAAAAATTACGGCTCCTAGATTATACACAAGCGGACAACTCCAATTTCGCGACGTTATCAAGACATTTTATTATTTATTAAAAAAACATTTATTAATAAAACAAAATTTTTTTTTCATTGCTCAAATATACAGTAAAATACTGTTAAATTTTTGAAATTATTCACTTTAATTTTAGTTGAAAAAAATTCTTAAAAATCACTTTTTTTGGTCTTGTAGAGTAGCCTTCTCTTAAGGCTTATAATTATTACATCTATTGTGTTTCGAGACTTACAAGGGACATGTCACAACTGTCCGGCACCTAGTGTGTCCAATGAATATATCAAATATTCGATTAAATGAATAAATAATGAATATGAATACAAGTATGAATACTACTTTTTTCATATTCATGGAAAGTTGAATAAATACTTTTTATGCGATTTGAATGAATATTTTTGTGAATATGATTACGAATATTTTCGCATTCACTCCCAGTCTACACACTCAAGAAAAAGTGTAAGATTCGGTTGCGATCCGAAATAATCGGGCCTCGATGAACTAGTGCCAATAGAAAAGCGCGAGTGAGCGAGAGATTCGAGCTGCGCAGTATTCAGAAACATCACCCGAGTGCAACAAAGATAAATTGATACACAGGTCATCCGCATGTTTTTACAAACGTAGCCTGCACGTGAGATCGGAATAATAGTCGAGCTAACAACATCATATAAAAATTGTGTTACTGCGGCACGCGCTGTTATAAATCTGTGCTTTGCATTTGAGTATTATAGTCTTAATTTTTACGTTTATTAAGATTAATTTGAAGTGTAATTAAAAGAAAATGTATGGATAAAATAACGATACATAAAATTTATTTTTTACTTTCTTTTTTACTTTACATTTCGTATGAATAAATATGAATAAATCGTAAAATATTCATAAAATATTCACGAATAAATATTTTTAAAAGCCCAAAAGTTTGAATAAATATTTGAATGCATATTTTCTTAATGTGAAAATTTTGAATAATTATAAATTGTAGTCTAATATTACGAATTTTTTGTATTCATGGACACACTACCGGCACCAATTTAATTCTCCTTAAAATATGTTTTTAAACGCAAAAATCTAAAAGGCACGTATTTTTTTATATGTGCAGAATCTCAGGTTTAGGGAGTGAAACACCCTTTTGAAAAAAAATTTTTTTTTCGTGGCGAATATCGTCGAAAATATAAAAGATAGAAAAAAATGTTTTAAACAAAAGTTGTACGGTTTGAAGAGTACTTTCAAGTTGTAAAGAAAAAGAAATTTTTAATTTTTTATTTAACAAAATACCCCTACTACTCTAAGTTTCTTTTTAATTTAAAAAATTTTTTTCTCTGTCAAATTAAAGATTATTTTTTTCTGAATTCCACCGTATATGGTCAAATTAAATTACAAAATATTATTTTCGAGAATTAAGATCGGAAGAG
>NW_012079931.1:0-465 GCF_000956235.1 Wasmannia auropunctata
TCAAGCTTTATAACTTTATAACTCGAGATTTACTTAACCAAAAAACATTATATCTATGTGTTTGGAAAGCTCTTGAAATGAGCTACAAGAATATGTAACAAAAAATGGAGGATTCCATTTAAAAATTCAAAGTAATCTTGTCCTGACCTTGACGACGCCACTCAAGGTCAAACCAATGTTATCATCTTATGTCCCCCTCGAAGTCCCAAAACTTTTGTTTGAAACATTTTTCTCTCAAATCTCGCGATTTCCAAATATTTCACTATCAAATATAAAATAGGACACTCTAAATATACAGGGTGGACCATTTTAATCCATCCAGTCAAATATCTCGAAAATCAACTCCGGGAGAGAAAAATTTTTCAGACAAAAGTTGTAGGGTTTTGAGGGGGACATAAGATGATAACATTGGTTTGACCCCGAGTGGCGTCGTCAAGGTCAGGACAAGGTCACTTTGAATTTTTA
>NW_012079932.1:0-371 GCF_000956235.1 Wasmannia auropunctata
CGGGTGTAGAATCGGAACGCAGCCCTAGAGTCCTAGATTATCAGAGAAGCGCGACCGGTGTTACAAGTCCTGATTGGACACGCAAATGGCCAATCATAAGATTGATTTATCGCTATTATAAATGGCTGCCGAATAAATCAAACTTATGATTGGCCATTCGACGCCATTTTTAATATTTTCTAGTACTTTTGCGATACTGCCATAAGCCGGTCGCGCTTCTCCATGGAGGACTGGAGAGAGCATATCGGTAGTGGGGGTAANAAATTTGTAATCGGAAATGACATCATCAGTCAACCGTCTAACGCACTGTTTAGCCGCAAACGGCGCTATAGTAGAAGCTTTTGATTGGCTTTTGATCGAGCATGGAACTA
>NW_012079933.1:0-486 GCF_000956235.1 Wasmannia auropunctata
TAATCTATTAGTACATAATTACGCACGATTACATTTNTAAAAAAATTGTCTTATTTATATTATGTTTCCTATTGCAGCGTTAGAACTGTTGTAATTTTATTTTATAATTTAAATTAAAATTCTTTATTTATTCACGCCCCGATAACGGCGTAGGCAAAATATCGTGAATTTTTGAATTATTTAGGGCTATAGTATACTTTTCTATAAAGTTTAAGTATTATTTATTAAGTCAGTTATAGTCATTAGGTTAGTTAGTCACGAAGTTAGTTTCGTGTACTGATATGTAAAAAAAGAGCCATCGAATGTGCCGTGCCTGAGCGCGCGAATTTCAGTCGCTAATATTGGTTAACTTAAATCGTTTACAATTTGAAAAGTATTATAGCCTCGACATTTTTGTATTAGGATTTTCATCTCAAAATTATCTCAGGAACATTCTTAAAAGGAAATCCGGTAGAGGTGGGACACCCTGTATATAATTGTATATAT
>NW_012079933.1:13008-13398 GCF_000956235.1 Wasmannia auropunctata
TATTCGGTTTGCTTCACTAAATGCGCCGCGGAAACGACTCGGCCCTGCCACGACCGACACAGCGCTATAACGCATAAAAGATAACCGAAATCGCGTATAGGGTTTCAAGAACACGTCTTATAAATGCGCGACAAACTCGCGCTAGATCCGTTTTGGGATCGAAATCTCCGTACTCGCGGCGTCCGATCGAGATGCTTTTTCGTCGGTGTTTTTAACGCTCGCTGAATAACGGATTCTTTTATTACGCAATACTTTGCGGGACTTTCCTTACACGGAGTTTACTCGCGAACCGAACCGGAACAAAAGACCTCGTTGCCATCCGGGCAACGATATTTATACCCTCGGTCGCTTTTCCCCTTCTCCGCGTTTGCTGCGCACATAATTTTTAAA
>NW_012079934.1:0-344 GCF_000956235.1 Wasmannia auropunctata
AGACGTGTGCTCTTCCGATCTAGGCCTGGAACCTTTTTATTAGCGAGCGGAATACCGTACACATTATCAGCCGCGTAATCGCTAGTATCAAATTTCCTAATGTCACGCTTCATGATTTCATAAACATCGTCGCATTCGATGTGGTAAATAAGACTATCAGTATCGGCCCAGACAGCACACGGATATCTTATGGACATCCATAAGGTGTCCTTGAAGGACATTGAGGATATCCGCAAGCTATCCGTTTTAGGTCCTTCGGACGTCCACTGGACGTCTATGGGATATCTGTTTATGAAATTGGTGGACGTCCACGGAATATCTGTTTATAAAATTGGTGGACTAAA
>NW_012079935.1:0-340 GCF_000956235.1 Wasmannia auropunctata
CTTATAGTCCACGCACGATTTCGTTTCGTTAATCGTGCATGGATTATGAGCATTAATGTAGAAAAGTGATCACTTCAGAGTTTGTGAAAATTTCCGAGGGACAGAATCGATGACCGTGGGTGTACATCATTCTTTAAATGCATTGTAGAAATTTAAGATAATTTAATAGAAAGTTTCTAGTTAGTACGCGTATCAAATGCTCGGTGTAAACTAGGCCAGTTTACACCGAGCACTTTTGGTACGCGTACTAAGTACCAAATCCGTATCAAATCGCTTGATACGGTCGGTGTAAACATTCGTGAATTATCTTAGTACGGTCTGGTCTGATACTCCTGAATCG
>NW_012079936.1:0-318 GCF_000956235.1 Wasmannia auropunctata
CAAAAAAATTTCTTATTCTTCTTTTTGCTCAATTGTGAGCTGATGAGACGCGATAAATTCTTAATCCATGTAAAGTGACCATCGTTGCTGTTTTCATCATCTTCCACATATAGCAGATTAACATGTTTCTCCATTTTTTGATTTGTCAATCGAATTGGTAGGATCGTATGTTGATTGTCCTTCGTCTCGATGGTATAGACATTGATCGAAATGGCGTTGAGATTTTCAAACTTTTTAATTTGACTCAACGTCATTGGAAACTCAATATTTTTGAGATTTAATACCTCCTTATAATGCGGATAAGATCGGAAGAGCACA
>NW_012079937.1:0-393 GCF_000956235.1 Wasmannia auropunctata
ATGTGTATAAGAGACAGAATTGTAGCTGGGCACAGATAGGCGGATTTGTGCCATATAAATAAAATCATTTTATACATATATACATATTTTTTAATCTTTAAATAAAAACTTTATAATTTTAATTATCTATTTTCTTCTCCTCCTATTCCTCTTCGCGAGCGATAAGCGTGGGGTGGGGCCCGTGCGCAACGGCGGCGGCGGCTGCGGCGGCGAACGCGGCGGCGAACGCGAACGCGGCGAGCGCGAACGCGGCGGCGGCGGCGGCGGCAAGCGCGAGCGCGAGCGCGAACGCGAGCGCGGTTCCCCTTTCCCCGCGGATCCCGCATCTACGATGCGGTTCCCTCTTCCCCGCGGACCCCGCATCAACGACGCGGTTCCCCCGTCCCCGCGCAT
>NW_012079938.1:0-372 GCF_000956235.1 Wasmannia auropunctata
TCATTTAACATGAATATCTTATTGTTAGTCCATGTTGATCAAGACTGATTACTTTAGATCGTCGTATTGTTTTTTTTATTACGGTCTACTTATGCTGCAAAGAATTTTTTATTGGTCAATTAGTAAAATTTTTCTGATCATTATTTTAAATGTAAAATTAACGTTAAATAAATGTTTAAAAAATATTAAATAAACGTTTAAAAAATGTACGTGTACCCAAATCATTATTTTAAATGTAAAATTAACGTTAAATAAATGTTTAAAAAATATTAAATAAACGTTTAAAAAATGTACGTGTACCCAAATCATTATTTTAAATGTAAAATTAACGTTAAATAAATATTTTGAAAATATTAAATAAACGTTTAAAAA
>NW_012079939.1:0-442 GCF_000956235.1 Wasmannia auropunctata
CTTTAAACACTTATAATTCAAAAACTATTATAGTCTCAACATTTTGGTATTGGAACTTTTGTCTTAAAATGATCTCAAGAATCTACTCTTAAGCGTTAGTCCGGTCATTACGGGACACCCTGTATGTACTTACAATACAAAATGAAAAAATTAAATCTTAATAAAATAATTTTTATGTAAAAACACTTGGCGCTGCTAGACCTAATAAGATTATATAAAAAGCGTCAAGTATTTTTACATAAAAATTATTTTATTAAGATTTAATTTTTTCATTTTGTGTTGTAAGTACATAAATCACGCCAGAAATGGCGCACCGCGCGACGCACAATATTACTCAAAGAGCCGAACTATGCTTACGAGAACGAGGAAAGCACTTCGAACAATTTTTACATTAAATTATGAGATGGATTAAGCCTACTGGGGATATCACTAAAAAAGCGCG
>NW_012079940.1:0-378 GCF_000956235.1 Wasmannia auropunctata
TAACAAACGCGCTAAAAAAAGAGAGAATTATAAAACGGATATAATTAACAAACGTACTAAAAAGAGAGAGAATTATAGAACGGATATAGTCAACAAACGCGCTAAGAAGAGAGAGAATTATAAAACGGATATAGTTAACAAACGCGCTAAAAAGAGAGAGAATTACAAAACGGATATAGTCAACAAACGCGCTAAAAAGATAGAGAATTATAGAACGGATAGTAGTCAACAAACGCGCTAAAAAGATAGAGAATTATAAAATGGATATAGTTAACAAACGCGCTAAGAAGAGAGAGAATTATAAAACGGATATAGTTAACAAACGCGCTAAAAAGAGAGAGAATTACAAAACGGATATAGTCAACAAACGCGCTAAAA
>NW_012079941.1:0-329 GCF_000956235.1 Wasmannia auropunctata
ACGTATTTTGAATCTCACGATTAACATGAACAAGTGTAATCCCTTGCGCGCTGGGTGTTGGCTGGACTTACCACTGCATATCAAAGCTAGGAAAGCAGTAATCAATGTAAAGAGTCCAGATAACGCGTGCTTTGCGTGGGCAGTAGTCGCAGCTATGTACCCTGCCGACACTAATGTAAACAGATTGTCACAGTATCCGCATTATTCCAGAGTGTTAAATTTGGATGGTATCGAGTTTCCAATGTCTTTAAATAAGATCGAACAATTTGAACGTCAGAATAACTTGTCTATTAATGTGTTTACCATTAAAAGATCGGAAGAGCACACGT
>NW_012079942.1:0-439 GCF_000956235.1 Wasmannia auropunctata
TCGCACCGGCAACGCGGTTCCCCCGTCCCCTCGGACCCCGGACCCACGACGCGGTTCCCCTCTCCCCGCGCATCCCGCACCCCGCGGTTAGGCCAGCTGATCGAGCGGCTTTCCGCGGCTTCCCCCTCCCCGCGGACCCCGCATCAGACCGTGAACGTTCTGAGCGGTTTCCCCCTCCCCGCGGACCCCCCGCGGACCCCCCTGCCCCTCACCCCCCCTCATAGCCCCCTAGGTTAGAACCCGCCTTATACATCTACTCACGCCGCACGCAATATCTTACCTTTTGAAAGATTTGTCGACTTCTCGAAAAAGATGGATTAATTCCCATGTGATTTCCACGTAATGAGTGTTTATTTTAATAAATTTTCAATAGTTTTAATGCAAACGTCACAAGTTATCACTGACAAGATCGGAAGAGCACACGTCTGAACTCCAGTCA
>NW_012079943.1:0-406 GCF_000956235.1 Wasmannia auropunctata
TTGAGGCTTGTATAATGAATAATTATAGATAGCTCAATAATGCGAGCCAATACGGATGTTGATGTGTAATGATTTCTACTGTTACAATATCAAGCTACATACAAACTGTGCGCAGCATAAACTGTTGATCTTAAATCACAGCTCTGACATGAGATCAGAATCCACTGTAACTAAATTGTCCAACCATTTAATATTTTCGATGCTAATAAATTCTCTAATAGATTCTTATAGATGCTTATTAGCATCAAAAATATTAAACTGTTGGGCAATTTAATTTGTTACAATGGATTCTGGTCTCATGTAAGAGCTGTGTTTCAAGATAGACAGTTTATACGGCGCAAAATTTGTATGAGGCTTAATATTGTAACAGTAAAAATGATTACACACCAACATTCGTGTCGGCTCG
>NW_012079944.1:0-456 GCF_000956235.1 Wasmannia auropunctata
AAATTAATCTTCCATCTGCGAGTACTCAGAATCGCAATGTACGCAGATGTAATAACTGGCTGTTATGTTTGCGCATTTCATACAAATGATGCAGAAGTCTTCTTCTTCCGAGTAAGAAAATGATAGCGCACCGCCCGTACAAAGTGATTGAATTTTTATTAAAAGATCGTCGTTGCTGATTGTTGAAAAATCGTCGATTCGCTTATCAAGCTGCAAAACATACCAATTCAAATTTGTTCTGTGAATATTGTGACGAAGCAACGTTTTGTATCGATTTGTTCTCCAATTTTATTTCTTTAATGGCATTCAACAATGCAGTGAGATCTTTTGCTGGATGATTAGTTTTTCGCTTATGAAATCCCATTCTAATATTTAAAAAAATGTAGAAAAATTATTTAAAAATCCAAAAAATACCAAAAATGAGTCTATATGTGTTTATATAGATCGGAAGAGCAC
>NW_012079945.1:0-694 GCF_000956235.1 Wasmannia auropunctata
TAACATCTCATTGAGAGAGTCCAGGTACGAACCCGGACCTGTAGGACAGAAATTACAGGTACCTGAAGGGTTAAAATGTCACGAAATTGTTTAATTAAAAATTAAATAACAATTTAATGTTTTTATTTTATTTACAGATAAACCACTATTAATTTATTAATTAAATTCACATTTGGTGCTTAACGAGAACTTCGAAAACTTATACTTTTAATGATCAATTAAATCTAACGTACATACTGTATAGAAAATGAGTAATTCACAAGGAAGAAAGACATACAAGAAATTTTTAGAACCAAGAGACGCAACAACAAGATGTAATCGTCGAACTTTTTTACGATGGATGAAACGCGCCAAAAAGAGTTAATATTTATTACATAATTAATCCTATAGTTATAAATTCTTCCTCTCTTCTAGCGTTTTGCTGACATATATGTATATTTTGACTCTTTAAAATCTATTGTTCTCTATGTCCTCTTATAAATTCTTCCCGCTTACTCTTTTATTGCCCTCACTCATCTTCATGACCTTATACGTCTTTATCGCATGCACCATAAAATGATGTATTTTTCTATTTTACGTTTATTGTTTCACATTTTACTTATCTTTCCATCATACATAGTAGTATAATTTTTAAACTCTATTACATAATAAAATTCTAACATATAAAAAATTTGATTTATTTTTTATGAAAAAG
>NW_012079946.1:0-399 GCF_000956235.1 Wasmannia auropunctata
CGTCTGGATCCTATTTAAATATAATTACTTTTTGGCTACCAATAACTTGCCTTTGGCTCATTTGCCCTTGATTGTTCACTGGTTTAATCTAATTTATTGAGCCTAAATCGTGTATTTAATTTATTAAATATTAACAATTTTTGATAAGAAATAAATTTTCAAAAAAAATGACGCTTTGCGCGCGGTGCGTATTAAACTCCATACATCGTCCAATAACATTTATTACCAAATTACACTTTAATTAAACAAATTTTAACAATTTCCAATAAAATGACGTTTTAATTGGCCATATTGAATTGGCCATTTTTAAATAAAATTACGATTTTTTAGAAAATAACCACATAATTCATCTTTAAGATAAGCCCAGAAAGAAGTCGATATTTTTATTTTTCTGGAAGA
>NW_012079947.1:0-379 GCF_000956235.1 Wasmannia auropunctata
TGTGTATAAGAGACAGGTCAAAATCAAAGGAACCGAAGGTGCAGGATGTGTTAAAGCTGCGACTTGAATAAGCTCTTCCTTGCAATTCTTGAAAGCTTCTTCCGCTTGAGGAGTCCAAGGAATTGTTCTTCTGTCACGCTTCCTGCTATCCTTAAGAAATTCGGTAAGAATTGCTTGATTCTTAGCTGCATTTTTAATGCATCTTCGGTAGTAATTAATTATGCCCAAAAATCGTCTCAATTCATGTAAAGTATTAGGCTTCTTGTAATCAATTATTGCTTTAACTTTTTCAGGTGTCGGTTTAATACCTTGACTGGATACCAAATAACCAAGAAAAGGAATTTCAGAAGAACCGAAAAGACATTTAGAAATATTTATT
>NW_012079948.1:0-305 GCF_000956235.1 Wasmannia auropunctata
TGTGTATAAGAGACAGCGTATAAAGTGTAATTTTAATAGGAAGGAAAAATACAATTTTTTTTGATATTTTTATTTGAGAACATTTTTAATAAAAAAGAAAAGAGAGGCTACAATAAAAAATATAAATATATATGCAAATACACGTTACTTTTTTCAGATTACTAATAAAAATTATATAATAAACAAAATATACTTAACTTATGTAGTCATTTATTTTATAAATCGTATATATTTGTATATGCCATATATGCGTATATATAAACATAAAACTCTTAAAAAATGAATTTCTAATTGTATCCTTTACA
>NW_012079949.1:0-606 GCF_000956235.1 Wasmannia auropunctata
CTTGTAATCGTCCGAGAACCGATGCTCCAATGATTACTACTAAATATTAATTGCTAATAAAAGTATACCAATGGTATAAATCTTTTTAATAGATGTTACAAAGATGGAATATGTATAATTAGTTAAGATATATTTTGTTTATAAATATAAAGTTTGCATATAAAATATTAACAAATATGAAGTTACAATTTTTACTAAAACTAATTTTGTATATGCGAAATGGCGTTTGAAATAAAGGATTAAAATAAATACTTGCCATATATATACAATCGAGAAATGTTCACATTTTTCTAAAAATAAAAAAGATCGACACTATTAAAAAAAGTCAATATAAAGTCATTCTTTAGTCATTTGAAATCTAGATTTTAATCATAATGTAAAAAATGACGTAAATTCGGTCAATTTGACGTCAAATTGATATTATTTTGACTTTTCTGTTCTCCTTGGGGTGGCATGTGGGTCCGACACTTTTTGATTAATGTATTTTCTTTAAACCAATTAATTGGTCTCATTATTCCGCGCACAAAAGTATTAAGGTTATGATTACTGAAAACTAAATAATATTTAACTAAATAAATAACAAGATATTTTACATTTTGTGTCAAA
>NW_012079950.1:0-373 GCF_000956235.1 Wasmannia auropunctata
ATATTCTGGAGAACGTTTTGCTCCCCAGCGTTCGAAGGATATACACCGAGGAAGATATGCCGACATTTTCGATTAGTCCAAGACAATAGTGCTGTCCATACCGCACGTATAGTGCGAGAATGGTTCGCTCAACATCCAGAGATAGAAGTTCTCGATTGGCCAGCTAAATCCCCGGATCTTAATTTAATAGAAAATGTTTGGGGAATAATTGCGAATTCGTGGGAATCTGGAAATGAGAGAACTATAGAGAACATCTAGTTGCGCCAAGGTATAGAGGAGCCAGCTAAGAATGCGTGAGCACATAAAAAGAGACAGAAAACGAGTCGCCCATCTGCATCCTTGTTCAATTGCGCATGCGAGAAAAAGATAAAAG
>NW_012079951.1:0-326 GCF_000956235.1 Wasmannia auropunctata
TGCTTTATAAAAATTATATATATGTCCTCAAGTTTTCAAAAAGAGAGATTTTTAAAATTATTTATTTGCTTTAATAAAATCATATCCATGTCCTCGAATATTCGAAAAGAGAAATTGTATTTTTAGAAATATTTATATGTTTTACAAAAATTATACACATAAGCTCGAATTTTCGGAGTGAGAGATTGTTTTTAAAAATATTTATTTGCTTTAATAAAATTATGTGCCGGTCCTCGAGTCTACAAAGTGAGAGATTGCATTTTTAGAAATATTTATTTGCTTTAAAAGATCGGAAGAGCACACGTCTGAACTCCAGTCACTTAGGC
>NW_012079952.1:0-431 GCF_000956235.1 Wasmannia auropunctata
TATACGAGGTTGCTGTATGCGGTGTCGTATTATAAGTAAACATCGCATACGGGATCCACTCGTCCCAATTAATTTGATCCTCATTTATGTAATGGCGAAGGTATTCCGCGAGAGTTCTATGCGATCTCTCCAATGCGCCATTACTCTCGGGATGATAGGTGGTCTGGATTTTCTTAATTTTTAATAACTTGCAAACGTTCTTAAATATTTCACTCAAAAAATTTGTTCCTTGATCCGTTAGAATAATTTCTGGTATGCCGAACTTACAAATTATTTTGGTAGCGAATTGTTTGGCTATCGTAGCTGTCTCCTGATTTGGGATCGGGATGGCTTTGCTAAATTTGGTTAGATCATCTTGGAATGTAAGCAAATATTTATTTCCAGCCTCTGTTATACTGAGCGGTCCCACTATGTCTAATGCACATTTCTCG
>NW_012079953.1:0-361 GCF_000956235.1 Wasmannia auropunctata
TTTAATATATGTAAGACAAAAGACCATTATTTTTAGATAATAAATAATAATAGCTAAAAAANGTTTCTGCAAAATTAGTATTCTAAGTGTAAAAGCATAAACTAAGATATTATAAAAACTTCAGTAAATAAAACATAATACTGCTGATGCAAACTTGTTATTTATTTATTATTGCAAATTATAAGACCAAATACAATAGAGGCATACAAATATAATTCACATTTTTGTTGGAAAAAATATATAATAACATTTATCCGTTTTTTGTAATTCACATTTTATTGTAAGCTTTTCCCAGTTTTTTGGTTGTTTTATCTAAATTTCATTCCACGAAAAATGCAGCTTTATTTTATTTATCAGATCG
>NW_012079954.1:0-595 GCF_000956235.1 Wasmannia auropunctata
GTCGGATTTTCCAAGAGATGGCACTTCAATAAGTTAGATAAGGACATTCCACGTGTTTGAGTAAGACAGAAGATATTGTAAGAAGTTTATTTAGAGATACCACTGTCACTGAAGAGTCTGCTTTATCGACCTTGTACAAATTTTTCCGACCTTCCAGCATCGCCTTAAGATTAAGGTCAAAGTCAGTCAGAAGTCATTTGGGGCTGACTGTGTAAAGGTAAACATTTACCTTATTTTATTTCTGGTCTAGTTTTTGGGTGGAAAGTGATCCAAAGGGAATCAAGATGCTTGGATAATTTATCAAAAAATTAGAAAAAAAATAAAATTTATTTTATTATTTTTTATTTACTTTTTTATTTTATTATTTATATTTATTTTATTTCCGGTCTAGTTTTTGGGTGGAAAGTGATCCAAAAGGAGTCAAGATGCTTGGATAATTTTCTCTATGCTGTAGCTATTGTGCAGTTTGTGAGGGTCCCTTGTAAGTATTGAAAGTCAGTATTGGTGAATATTTAAATATTGATGGAGGTTTAGTGTTGATGAATACTGATAGTATTGAGAGTCATTATTGGTGAATATTAAGTATTAGAAATTA
>NW_012079955.1:0-430 GCF_000956235.1 Wasmannia auropunctata
TGGAGTTCAGACGTGTGCTCTTCCGATCTATTTCTTTAATAGCATTAAACAATGCAGTGAAATCTTTTGCTGGACGATCAGTTTTTCGCTTACGAAATTCCATTCTAATATTTAGAAAATGTAGAAAAATTATTTAAAAATGCAAAAAAATACCAAAAATGAGTCTGTATCTGTTTATATGTGACGTTTAGTCTTCATCTGTGAACATGTGTGAAAAAATTCATTGACCAAATAACGTTATATGCAGTTGACCAAATTACGTTAATCTTGCTTGTTGAAAAAAATGAGCGTAAAAATTTTTCCACGCATTTCACACCGAAACGCGATTAATCACTTGAAAGAGAATAAAAAACCATATCATAACACACATTACCTGCATCAAATCACGAAAAATCATCATTTCTCAGAATAAAATGTATGATGTCAATTT
>NW_012079956.1:0-780 GCF_000956235.1 Wasmannia auropunctata
TGCCTAAGTGACTGGAGTTCAGACGTGTGCTCTTCCGATCTAGTATATATCTTTATTATTTTTATTTTTTATGCATATTATTTTTTGAAAAGCAATAAAAATTTCTATAAATATAATCTCTCACTTCGAACACTCGAGGACATGTATATAATGTTTTTAAAGCAAAGGAATAGTTCTGTAAAATGTAATCTGTTACTTCGAAGACTCGAGGACATCTATATAATTATTTTAAAGCAAATAAATATTTCTAAAAATGCATTCTCTCACTTCGTAGACTCGAGGACCGGCACATAGTTTTATTAAAGCAAATAAATATTTCTAAAAACAATCACTCACTCCGAAAATTCGAGCTTATGTGTATAATTTTTTTAAAGCATATAAATATCTGTAAAAATGCAATTTTTCACTTCGAAGACTTAAGGACATACATTGAATTTCTTGAAAAGCAATAAGAACTATTTAATAATGTAATCCCTCACTTCGAAAACTACGAGGACACGTATATAATGTTTTTAAAGTACAAAGAAATAATTTCTTGAAAATAGCAATCTCTAATTTCGTAAGACTCGAAGAAATATATATATATATATATATATATGTATAATGTGTTTAAAACAAAGAGATATTCGTAAAAAGGCAATCTCTCATTTGAAAAATTCGACAACATGTATATTATGTTTTTAAAGCAAAAAAATATTTCTAAAAATGCAATCTCTTATTTTGGAGACTGCAGGTTATGTAAGATCGGAAGAGCACACGTCTGAACTCCAGTCACTTAGG
>NW_012079957.1:0-524 GCF_000956235.1 Wasmannia auropunctata
TTTCCAAGAGATGGCACTTCAATAAGTTAAATAAGGACATTCCACGTATTTGAGTGAGACCAGAAGATATTGTAAGAAGTTCATTTAAAGATACCACTGACACTGAAAAGTCTGCTTTATCGACCTTGTACAAATTTGGCCGACCTTTCAGCATCCTCTTAAGGCGATGCTGGAAGATAGAAAATACCGACGATTACAGTTTAGTAGATTTCTTTGAATTGGCTGAACGGAATTGAAAATCCTTTCACAGGGTTAAAATAGACATGAAATTGTGGTGTTAGACGGTCGAATTTGTAGTAAAATCGGTAAAAAATTAAAGAATTACCTTTTTTCGGGTCGTACAGCTGACACTATTAATCATAACCTGACATAAACATTTTATTAGTGTAAAAGTTCTGTAGCTCATATGTACAAAATGCGTGCGTCTAACACCACAGTATACATGAACGAATAATACAAAGTCTTTTGAGCTACGATTGAAAGCGTAGAAAAAAAGAAATCCACAGATCGGAAGAGCACACGTC
>NW_012079958.1:0-652 GCF_000956235.1 Wasmannia auropunctata
TAGTAAGCTATTTAAGTTTAGTGACGCCATTTATCAATATTTATTTGATTTTATTTTCTTAAATCAATATTTATTTTATTAACTATTCATATTTCAAGCAATAAAAGATATTTATAATTGATTCTTAATATTTAAGACTGTCTTAAACACAGTCTTAAAATGTCGTAAACTAATTATAACAGAACCGTATAAGTAACTTAAGACATTACTTGTAAATATTAGCCAAGGATTAGGAACAAGTGAATGGAGGAGCGCGCGCCGGCCTTAAGTGCCGCGTGGACAAGAGCGATTATTCGTTAACTTTAACCGTCTCTTCTGTCAAAATTACTTGTCAGATCAAAATTTGCTACAGGAAAAAGTTGTTTCTTTTAGCACAAAGTTTCACATCCTGTACTCCTAATGCATCAATTTTGGGACACCCTGTGTATACATATATACATATACAGGGTGTCCCCGTATAAGTGGCCATCCCTTTTTATCTCGTAAACTAATAGAGATAGACCTAATAAATATCATATCAAATTAAACGGCTCTGACTAAACTTTATTGTAAGCAGAGTGATCACTTAGAAATATTATCTATGTTAGAGAGCGGAAAAACATGATTAATTTTTGCACGGTAACGTGACAATTTTAATATGATAAAAGTTGTA
>NW_012079959.1:0-408 GCF_000956235.1 Wasmannia auropunctata
TCCTTAAGTAACAATTTTTGAGTCGCTTAAGTGAACGCATCAGTCTGAATGACCATGTTAATATACATATTAAATTGAATATAAAACTGATAGTTAGGTTATTCTTTGCTTTTGCTGTGACATACAAACTACAGCCAAATTACAGCTATTTTGGCTTTATTTTAATTTCTATCCATGCGCATGCGCGGTACGCGGTACACGCTTGATGTACAGAGTTTTCACAGCGACTTTACAGCTATTAATGCAGCTAAAATAGCTGTAACTGAATTTTGATTTTCGTTATAGTTTTCACAGCGACTTTACAGCTGTTAATACAGCTAAAATAGCTGTAGCTAAATTTTGACTTTCGTTATAGTTTTCACAGCGACTTTACAGCTATTAATACAGCTAAAATAGAGATCGGAAGAG
>NW_012079960.1:0-575 GCF_000956235.1 Wasmannia auropunctata
AGATGTGTATAAGAGACAGGATTAAAATCGATTAAAACGGATTACGTTTAACATTTCTTATTGCATTATATTTATATTAAATAATTGCTATAATTAACTATACATTTATTTATATTGTTGTAACTAATCATTTATTTTAGTAGACATTTATATATTACATAATAGTTAAAACTGATTATTTATTTTAGTAGAAAGATGAAAAGCCAGATTCATCTACATTATCTCTTTTATTTATATCTTTCTGTGTGATAGAGATTACATAATCTCTGTCATGAGTTTAGTAAAAAAATCACGAAAATAGGATAATATACAACGGGGCAATTCTTCTCGAGTAAAAGATCCTCTGTGAACAGGTATTAATCCGAAGTATATCATTCATAATTCACTCAAGGAGAATTTCTCTGTCGCATATCCTATGATCTTTTTATTGGGCTCATGACAGTTATAAACCATCTATTAGACAAATCCATATTATAGATAAGGTATTATTATCCAAAAGAATTATTTTTATATTAATTTTTATATATTACACTATAATTATAATTTTTTTAGTTAGAAAGATTAAAGGCCAGACT
>NW_012079961.1:0-505 GCF_000956235.1 Wasmannia auropunctata
ATCGATGTGCTGAGTAAGCATGCATGGGCCGTACCTCTCAAGGCCAAGAGCGGAAGTGATGTGACTAAAGCGATTGCAGAGATAATTCAACACGATGGGAGATGCCCGAAAAATTTACAAACTGATAGGGGAAAGGAATTTTATAACGCCAACGTGCAGAATCTCTTAAAGAAACATAACATCAATCATTATTCTACATATTCAGTAATGAAGGCATCAGTCGTCGAGCGGTTCAATCGTACGTTGAAAAACAGTATGTGGAAGCAGTTTACATACAATGGAAACTATAGATGGATCGATTTGCTACCGCGTCTCATGTCTGAATACAACGCGCGAAAGCATCGAACTATCGGTATGCGACCCATCGACGTCACCCCCACAATCGCCAACAAGCTCTTAACCACGGTGTATAACCATGTAAAGATCGCCCCACCGCACGATTCAAAGTGGGTGACTCGGTACGCGTCAGTAAATTCAAGACAATTTTTGACAAGGGTTACACACC
>NW_012079962.1:0-532 GCF_000956235.1 Wasmannia auropunctata
TAAAATGCTTTTCTGAACATCTCGATACGATCATTTTTGACGAAGTTATACTCTCTTGAATTTTGCCTATTTTTGGAGGGTAGAGTAAGTGATGCTTTAATTTTGTTGAGAAGTGTATAATTTATTGTAGTGCTCGGAAAAAGAACCGGATAACAAGAAAAATTGAGAACCGCCCGCTCGCCCGTCATTCGTTGCACACGGGTGAGAACCGATTCCTCGGGTACCCGTATCACACGGGTACCCGTATCTCGCACGGGTACCCGTATCTCACACGGGTACCCGTATCACGCGGGTACCCGTATCATGCGAATACCCGTATCACACGGGTACTAATGCATATCATGCGGGTACTAATATAAGTAATAAAGTGAGTATTCGTATCATACGAACACTTACTTTATATTAGTACTCGCATCAGACGGTGAATGAATCGCATTAAATAATTAATTTAACCTATTCAAATAAAAACATTCAATAAAAATTATTCAAAATTTATAAAATAGTTAAAATAACCTTTACTCTATTTCATTAA
>NW_012079962.1:8362-8899 GCF_000956235.1 Wasmannia auropunctata
GAATTCTATGGCATGGGACTCGCAAAAATGTAATGCGAAAGAACTGTACCTCTTTTCAGGACCGCCACTTCTTTTACGATAAATCTCTTCCCAACGGTGAATCCTTGCAGATCTACAAACGTTGGTACAATCATGAAGAGTAACCTGTCGAAACTGTGTCCTCCTCGCGAATTGTCGCAATTTTTATCTCGGATGATGAGAATATTTGCAGACGTAACAATTTATGTGATTTTGCGCACAACGTTGGATAATGGGCAATATTCAATCACGCGATCGTGTAAGATGAGACAATAGGCTGTAGTATTCTCCGGCACATTTCCTTTACAGTCAAATTCTATTCGCACATCCACGGTAGCGCTCTTGACGGACTCGTTTTATCGCGTGCAGTCAATGACTACGAAAGGTCCATTCTCCAAAAATGAACCCACGGTTAACAGCGTTTCATCGTTTGTACATCCGTAATAAGTTTTACGAAAACGAGCATACATATCAAACAGGATGGCGTATCTGTTTTTATCAAAGTCTAGAATTAAGTCA
>NW_012079963.1:0-339 GCF_000956235.1 Wasmannia auropunctata
CCCTTGTGACGGACGATAAAAAAAAACGTCACGTCACAATATATATATATCAGGAGACACGGTAGTGGCTTGGTGTCAAGTGTTTATCAATAAGCCATGCCGGGTCTCTTCACGTATATATATACACTCGACAGCAAAATTAAAGCATCACCCATACTGATCACTAAAAATAGGCAAATTTCAAGAGTGTGTAACTTCGTCAAAAATGATCGTATCGGAATGATCAAAAAAGCATTTTAAAGCTTAAAGTCTCTACTTTCGACATCCATAATTCATTAAATTACTTACTGATTCCTGTCTCTTATACACATCTCTGAGCGGGCTGGCAAGGCAGACCGA
>NW_012079964.1:0-301 GCF_000956235.1 Wasmannia auropunctata
TTTTCCAAACTATCATTTTCGAGAAATAATTACAAACGCCTCTATGCGCACACCATGTCCGTACTCGCTTACGCTGCCCGCACCCAGCAATTCTTCACATAGCACATTCTGCTCGCATTTTTGCATTTAACAAGGGATAACAATGAAAGGAAAGGAATAACAATGAAAGGAAAAATATTTGACCACAAATATGATGATCATGAAAATAATGTTGTATGCAAAAAGATTGCTTACACCATGATTCACCAAACTGATTAATTTGAACCATAAAGATTATATTTACATTATTTGTAAGATCGGA
>NW_012079965.1:0-725 GCF_000956235.1 Wasmannia auropunctata
ACTAAAATTATTTTGTAAATATTATACCTCGAAAAATATCTGTTGTATTAAATTTAAAAAAATTCATATGGTATTATCTTTAATGTATAACACGCAAAATCATTTTATTATTAATGAAACAAAAACTTAGCAAAAATTAGTGAAATCCGTGGGAAAAACTTTAAAAATGTAAAAAAAAACCGTCAAGTATATTTTTAACGTTTTTACTTAAAAAAATTGTATCAAATTAAAAAAAAATGAGATCTTTGTATCATCTTAAATATATAATACGAACTCGAAAAAAAGACTGTTGTCAAATTACAAAAAAAACCTAAGTGGCATTATCTTCAATATATAACAATCACGCAAAATCATTTTGTAATTAATATACCTCAAAATAAACTAATGTATCAAATTAAACAAACAAAATCTAAGTTGTATTATCTCTAACGTATACATGATTTTTTTAAAAATTTAATTTGTAACGATACACCCCCAAAAGTGCATCGTTCCAGGCCGAACAACCGCCGGATGCCACCCGACGAACCGTCAGGCAAAGAAGGCGCGGTGCGCCCCATATGTTTTAAGCATTCCAAAGGTCGTCGGCTGGCGACTTAAGGCCAGCCGACAAAGGCATTACCGCAAAGCATGTAACGGTACCGGAAACCACCGAACGGAGCCGATCGCGGCCGAATACCCTGACGATAGGGTATATAAGGGGCTCCGAAGCCAGGGAGACCACCAGA
>NW_012079966.1:0-324 GCF_000956235.1 Wasmannia auropunctata
GTGCTCTTCCGATCTAGAAATTCCGAAAATAGATTACATTGCAATTTCTAATTTTCCATACGAGAGTACATCGAAATGAAGACTCATACTTCATAGGTAATACATAAATTGAGAAACACAGCAATGTATATATTAAATATTGTAATTATCCTTATTATAATTAAAAATTGCAAAATTTAGATATATTTATAAAATGATTACACGATAAATTGCAATTATTTAAAGTTTAAGTTAACAATTTAACCATTTATTTATTAAATACTAGATAATTGTTAAATTTTTTCAAAGAGAAAAAAATCAGTTTGATCCATTAAACATTTTAAA
>NW_012079967.1:0-340 GCF_000956235.1 Wasmannia auropunctata
CGCCATCTTGGTTCCAGCTAAGTGGACAAACTAACCCCAAGTTTGCTCAACAATAAAGTTAGAAATTAATAATTATTACAATTTTTTATTTTATTATTGCAATTTACTGCAACGCAGCAAAGCATCTTGATTGTAATGTACATTTACTTCGTCAGACGTACTATAAACTCGTCACTTATTAGTTGCTTTCCATTTACCAAAACTCAGGTAATTCTCATTTGTAACGTTATAACTCAGTTGAATGTATGTACGTTCCTTTTTATTCTAATAAGTAAGATTCAACTGAGTTTTTACTTATAATCTGCATAAAGCTCGAAATCGTATGCCGTCTTCTGCTTGA
>NW_012079968.1:0-359 GCF_000956235.1 Wasmannia auropunctata
TCTAGAAACCGAAGGCATTCAACTGATAGTGAATTCTAAAAGTATTCAAGTATACTTTAAACTAGCATTAATTATCGGTGATAATCTGGGGTTACATACTATTTTAGGATTTGTTGAAAGTTTCTCAGCAGATATCTGCTGTCGATTTTGTAAGATACCAAAAAATATATCCCGTAAGTTATGTACAGAAGATGTGAGTGCATTGCGCGATAAAATAAATTATGAAGAAGATATAGCAAAGAATAATGTTAGTATAACAGGTATAAAAGAAAATTGTGCATTTAATATTTTAGAAAGTTTTCATGGCGTCGAAAATTACAGTGTTGATATCATGCATGATCTATTAGAAGGCGTATGTA
>NW_012079968.1:12533-13273 GCF_000956235.1 Wasmannia auropunctata
TTGCGTTTTATGACAAAATAGCTTATATTTGTTATTTCTATTCTTTGTGGCATCTATGTATATCTATAGTGTTGCATTCATCATTTACATATTATTAGTTTTTATTGTAGATTTCTAATTATAACATATTTGAATAAGTTTTTTTGCCACACTGACTGAGCAGTATTGCTAATACTATAGACGTAGAATACTATGCGTATGACTAATACATGTTATTCTTTTGAAACAGTTTGAAGTTTGAGCAAACTATTCCATATACTATTAAGTATATTATAAAGCATTTTGTCATAAAATATTGCACAAACACCAAATACTATAACACCAAACACCAAAAAACGTTAGAAGGAAATTATTATTTAAATTACTAATGTGTATGTTTTTTGCACCGTACACATGTATATTATTTTTGAGTGCAATTTGAATCGTATCTTACCACAATTGATAACTACACTGTTAAAAATGTTTAGAAAATTTTGTGAGATTTAAGAAACTAAATAACTTAATTTTACGAAATTAAATGTTATATATATAGCAAATACATCTGTGAATGAAACAACAATATCGGAAAAGAGGAAAGTGCGTGATTTTCGATATCTTAAAAAAGCCTATTTTTCTTTTTAATAGAAGAAAAGTCATACAACGAATTTTCTTGGATGTCAAATCAATAACATTATTATAGATATACATCGAAGAGATGTTTCTAAGTTATAAGTATCACACAATGATATAATGATCTATTA
>NW_012079969.1:0-394 GCF_000956235.1 Wasmannia auropunctata
CGACCAAGGTAACACCGAATATTGATGGTCACACCCAACTGACACTCAACATTGATGCTCAACGCTTAACCGACTCCCAATGTTGACGATCAACACTCAATATACACTCAATATTGACGGCGAACACTCAATTTTGATGGTAAACGCCCAAATTTGAGTGTTAACACCAAAAAATGAGGGTTTTTTTTCGTAAGGGAGGGAAGGGAATAGAAATAAAAAGTAATCTTTTAAATCAAACATTAATGATATAATTTTCATTTTTCAAATCTCGCAATTCTTTCTGGCGTTGTGACCACCAGTTAAATATTTTAAATACATTCTGTAATGCGCAATTTTTAACATGTTTTCCACATCGCATAGTTTTAGTAATATCCATATTATTCAATGATTCTAA
>NW_012079970.1:0-467 GCF_000956235.1 Wasmannia auropunctata
TATATATCGGTCTAGTGTCATTGTCGTATTGCTTTTATTAATATTAAAACAAAAAATTGCATCTTAAATTATTTAGATTGATTATGTTTCAGCATTAAAAAAGTAACGGAAAAGAAACGAATCGTTACTTTTTAAGTAGTGGTAACAATAACGAGTTATTTTTAAAAATCAGCAATTAGTAACGGTAACTAGTTATTTTTTTAACTCGTAATGATAACTTTTAAAAAGTAACTTTCCATTCTTTGGGAAATGCTAATGTTAGGCGTCCACGCTCTTGGTCAAAAAATGTATGGTGTATGTGCGCGCGCGAAGAGAGAGAGAGAGAGAGAGAGAGAGAAGAGAAAAACGTGTTAATAAAATGATTACAAAAGATTCGAGGGGATGAGGGCCACTCTTTTCAATAAGTGATTAGAAAAATATAAAAGGGTTGAGAGATCTATGATGATGGACGCAGTTCTTACATTATA
>NW_012079971.1:0-2431 GCF_000956235.1 Wasmannia auropunctata
TTATCATGTTTAAAATGTTTAAATATTCAGAACTTATAAAATTATAGTTTGTAATTTTTCTTATTGAAATTATCTTTTATAACGCATATATTGTTGCTCAACGGAAACCGCGAGAAGGTGGTGGTCTCTTCCGTCAGGAGGGAAATGTAAAAATTAATTTTCCTCAACAATAATAAAATAACGCTAATTTAGAACCAACAATTACAAAACAAATTAAATTTTTAAATTTATGTAAAAATTAATTGTTTACATTTCCCTACTTTGTCCTTATGGACAAAATTTTTAATATATTTAATCTTTTGCAATGTCTTTACGGAAAAGTATGTATTAACCAACTTAATATTTTAATAATGTTCAATTGTATTCCCTTCCCTTCTTTCTTTCTTTCCTCTCTTCTTTTCTGTTCTACTTTTTTCTTTTTTTCTTTCTTTCTTTCTTTTTATCTTTCTTCTTTCTTTTCTTACTCTTTTTCCTTCTTTCTCTTTCTCTTCCTAATTCTAATCGTTATTAACACTTCTATCTCTTGCGTACGTCCCGTTATTTCTGGGCTGAAGCCGAATTATCGGTGCTAGCTCCGAAGCACGACGGATTGTTTGAAAGCCTCGTGCGGAATACTTCGATCAAGGCTTCTTCTTGTAACGAAGTCGTCTTATCGAAGAGGTGACCCTTTCTGCTTTTATACCTTACTAATAATCTTTGCCTCTTCCTTCCTATAGCGTGTCTATCCACTCGATCCTTCTTTTAATTAACTTAAATACAGGAAAATTGACAGCTAAGCTTTCAACTCCAGTACGTGTAACATCTCATATTTTAAAGAATAAATTAACACTTATTTGATGGATAAATTCCTCAAGTTTCAATCGCAATACAATCGCAGAAGCGGAATATCGCGGAGATCTCGATTACTCACTCCATGTATACGTCGATTCTCCGCTACCAAACTATCCGCTTTCAGATCACTCATTCTGGGATTCTATAACAAATTGTAGAACCCGTGACTCCGGTCAGTGAAATAGCAAACGACGATATTAACAACGACATTAGTGACAAAATTTTAATTCAATTCGGTGCCAATCAGCCTTTCGAATCTCTCGAAAGACTAGCTTCTCTCCAAGTTAGCGAATTCCTTGATAATCTAGCACCTATCGAAGATATCGATTTAACTAGACGCGTCATTCAAGAAGCTCTTGCTTCTCTAATAGCTGAAAAGCACAATAATTTAATAGATCCAAAAGAAAGTATTGAAGAATCCAATAAATTAGCACTCGATCTCCTAGAATTCGACGTAATCTTCGAGGAATTGGCCGCAGATTAAAATATAGAGAATACAAAACATTCTCTCGCCGATTTAGATGCCATTGACGAACTCATTCAAGAGCAAAATTAATATCTTTTACATAAGCATCTTCCTATTCTCAACTATTAACCTTAATAAGTAAGCACTAACTCAAAGCCGCAGAGCTTAATCTATCGTGACTAATCGACTCTATCTCTCATGAAAATTTTGGGTAATAACAATAGCCACAAACTTCAGATCTCTGGTTTCCTTCTTGCTTAGGTGTTGGGATAAATTTTGAATCACCGATTCACCGTAAGGATAACTCACTTCACGTAATCTGTCATCATCTTCATAACTTATTAACCAATTAACCTTCACCAATAGATGGTAGACAAGATTAAACGCTCTTATCTGCCCAGTTCACTACAGTGGATCCGTAACCAGAAACGATTAGCAAGTAAAGTACTTAGAGCTTATAACCAACTCGAGCAAATCGCAAAAAAAAAGTCAGCGACGGTCGAATTCCCTCCGAGGATTCCGAAAGTACGTTAGATTCCTCAATCGTGACTCCGCATCTGTCACCAGCGAAGCCCAAGAGTCCCGCTCCCGTTATTGACATTTCTGATGACGAGGACGTAGAGATTGTCAATAAGCCGAATAAAGACGAAGATATACAAATAGTAAGAGTAATAGAGAAACCCGCTGGAACTAGTAGGTCGTCGATCGATAAAGACTCGTTCAATTCCGAGTACGAAGATGTCGTAGCGACAATATTAAAGTTAGCAGAGGATTACATATTACATGAATAGTTCTAACTCTCACTATGTAAGAGTTATAGATTTTTGAATTTTTAAATATCTCTATCCTTGTATTAACCAATTAGCTCCTTTTATAAGTACTGTAAGGCCTCATAAGCCTGTAATCTGCCCTTGTTCTTTATAATTAACTTTCGGAATTAATTTAAAATATAAAGAGTAGAGATAAAAGAACTAAATTTCACTATAATATGTACTTAAGTGCCCACTACAAAGTTACTAATTTAAATCTTCAAAACTGAATTTTACGATTTTGTTAATGAAATGGTTAATTAACTATTGAATAACTCTTTGGCCTTAAGGAAAAATCATATATGTGTGTGTGTGTGTGTGTCTG
>NW_012079972.1:0-635 GCF_000956235.1 Wasmannia auropunctata
TGAAGAGGACCAAGTTAGGTCAAAACGTCTCGTTACGAATTATTGTACACCATATATAGGTGAAAATATATAAATTTATATCAACATCTAAAACCTTTGCTCCTTTATTGGCCATAAATCAAAATGTTGTTATTGTTGTCTCAAAACTTGTTATTGTTGTCTCTTTTCCGCAATGCTGATTGTCTTGTAGCACTTACTTCATGAGCAGCTGTCATTGCATATTTCGATAGTTTTGTGTATTAGGTTGATGAAGTGTATAGCAAATATAAGGAGTGAAAAATGTTAAACGACGCGCGCAATTAAAGCGCGCGTTTGTATCATGCTATAGTATCGATAAAAATTGTTATTTCTTTCCGCGTTTTGTTCCAAAAAAGTATAAGTGCGGGTACAATCTCTGAGAGCCCTAACAGTAACAAAATAGTATACTTGAATTCGAAGTGCGAAAATGCTCCGTTCAGCAGAGAGAAGCAATATACATATATATGCAAGTAAGAGATTAAAAATTGTTATTAACGTTTTGTGCTAAAAATATATAAGTGCGGGAATAATGTCTGAGATCCCTGACAGTAAAAAAAAATAAATAAATAAGTAAATTTTGTTCATTTCCTTCCGCTCAGATCGGAAGAGCACACGTC
>NW_012079973.1:0-840 GCF_000956235.1 Wasmannia auropunctata
TGGCTAGATTTTGCCAAATTAACTTTTAACTAATTAACAATATAAACTCTTTAATTTGTGGACCGTTGTGGGTCCTTTTTCATAGGAAAATAAAATACAACTGAATTGTGGCACATTCAACTCTATTGGAAAAGTAAGTGGTTAAATCAAACATAAATATTATTAAGTAACTGAATTCCCTGGCGGAAAAATTTCTACAAATTTAAAAAAAAAATTAAAATATTCTATGAAAAACTACAGAAAATAACTGAGAAAATCTATGAAATTTTACACGATTTTAAAAAATACTACAAAAATCTACATAAAAATGCTAGAATTGGAACACTTTTGTCAATTTTTGTAGTTTTTTATTGCATTCTCAGACGGACAAATTCTACATAATTCTACATAATTCTACAAAATTCTACAAAATTCTAAAAAAATAAAATATATTACAAAAATTGCAGAAAATAATTGTCAGAATTTATAAGATTCTACACGAATTTAAAAATGATTCAAAAATCTACATAAAAATGCTAGAATTGGAACACTTTTGTAGATTGTCGTCAAAATTTGTGATTATATTTAATCTACAAATTCGTACGTAAAACTACACCAATCTACAATTATGTTCTAAACGACGGTCACCTATCCAAGCCACGACTGCCCTCAACGCTGCTTAACTTCTGTGATCGGGAACTGCAGACACTTCGTGATGATCCATTGAGATGATTACTTGATGTTAATATTGTTAATGAATACATATCGGTGATAGATCAGATCAATAAAGTTATAAAAAAGATAAATATCTATTTTTTTATAAATGTTAACATAAAATAACATGAGATCGGAAGAGCACAC
>NW_012079974.1:0-356 GCF_000956235.1 Wasmannia auropunctata
CAATCTAAATTATGAGCTTGAAAACTTGAACGTATTTTACAAATTGAATCTAAACAAATGACACTAATACGATTTCTCTTTTTATTCTTAACATCAGTGACAATAGAAAATATTCTCTCTGCTTCGGCATTAGAATGTGACAAAGCGGCATATACTAATTTTTCTAAATTTGGAAAATACGGTTCATCATTAAAATCTTTCTTCTCAAAAATAGTGTTACACCGTGGCAGGGGTGTAACGTGGAAAGGACTCGTAGTGGCGGATGTTGAAGTGATGCACAGTTATATCGTTTAACACAATGACTATATTTTACGTGCTACTTACAAGTTGATCACTGCGCGTGCCGACAGCGTAAC
>NW_012079975.1:0-334 GCF_000956235.1 Wasmannia auropunctata
ACGTGTGCTCTTCCGATCTAAGGCCAATACAATGAAAATATGATGAGAGACTATATTTGAGGTTTATTGAGGGAAAGTACTTATGAACATAAAAGAAAAAGTAATACCGTGCATTTTTGAATTATTTTCCACTTTTTTGTAAGCTAATTTGATAATAAAAATTAATAAAAATAATTGTTGTACCCTTCGGTGCAACAAAGAATATTCGTTATCGGGATCGGTCTGCCTTAAGGGTAGGGACCCACGAGGATACGCGGAGGAGGAGTAAAGACACTATCGCTGGGCACTGGTTCACAATGATTACACTTTTATTACTGTTTCGTTATAAGTGGTT
>NW_012079976.1:0-588 GCF_000956235.1 Wasmannia auropunctata
TTCTAAATATAATTACTTACCTCCGATTTTATATCTGCAAACAATAGTATCAAACTTTAATGTTATAGAGTTCGCGTAGTTTAAACTGCCAGGTTTCAATTTTTTTCAGTCGGAAAATTAATTTAACTGATTTTAGCTGTTATTCCACTTTTTTAAAATAAAAATCAATTTTTAACTATATCGTGCACACAACAAACATGATAAACAATAATTAGGATATAGATCGCGTAAGTGATAAACACAATTGAAAGCGCCTTAAACAGTCGAGGCTGGATCTTGGCACCTAATAATATTTCTATGTAAACTTTAATTCCATATTTCAGTCATTTTAAACTGCGCGCCGAATTAATTTCGTGCTCTTAACGCAATCATAAACCGAAACCGGAATAGTGAGATCACAATTAAATCGATTTTCACCTCTATCAAGCTAGCAGAACCAAATGAGCAGAATCAAACCGGACGTATCCAATTTTTTAGTACTCAATTTGTACTAATTTGTACCATCAATAAAAATTTTGTACCTCGTGCCGTTTTGAAGAAAAACTTGGCGCTGCTAGCTTTATATTAAGCTAGCAGGACCACAAAAAA
>NW_012079977.1:0-479 GCF_000956235.1 Wasmannia auropunctata
CTTTTACGCTCGATAAGTTTCTACCAAAGTAATCAAGTAATAACATTATTATCTGAGTATAAAAATACTCACATAACTTTAGATTCAGTATTATTTATGTGAAAATGGAAAGTAACTATTAAACCAATTGGAACCAAGATGGCGGATAGGAATACCCATAGAACTTACAGTACATGGAAGGGGAATGGGAACCGAATAGTGTCAAATGGAAGTGAGAAAGAAAACTATACTCCTCTCTCTTACTCAGTTGATTTTTGAAAATGCGCATGCGCGTCGTTCCCGCTACCTCACTTTTGGGCCAAACAAAAAAGTGCGCACGTAGGCCGCGCATGCGTAATTGCGAAAATCAACATCGCAAGAAGGAGAGATATATCGGACGTGATCTCTCTGTTCAACTTATGGGCAGTCCCTTCCATGTATGTAAGTTCCATGGGAATACTACATCTTGTAGTGCCTTATCTGAAGTAATACCCTAAGGT
>NW_012079978.1:0-365 GCF_000956235.1 Wasmannia auropunctata
TATTATACAGTCTCAATAAGCATACATACTGCACATATGTACAATATATACATATAGATACGTATACATATTTATATACATATACGTATGTATATGTATATATACATACATGTACATATATACATATATACTGTATAATATATCGTTACAAAATTGACTTTTTTAAAAAAAGTAAAAAAAGGGTGCCAAGTGTTAGCGTGCTCCTCGAACAAAATTTGATGTTTATGGTCTCCTTTTCGAACAAAAAACAGTTGTACAAAATTGAACAATGAGACCTAAGCGGTACATTTATTATCGAACAAAATTTGCTGTTTATGATCTTTTTTTTGAACAAAAAATAGTTGTATAAAATTGAACAATGAAAC
>NW_012079979.1:0-626 GCF_000956235.1 Wasmannia auropunctata
TTTTTAAGGAGCACGCTTACACTTGACACCCTTTTTTTACTTTTTTTTTTTAAGTAAATTTTGTAACGATATCACACATTTTGTAGTGTTATAACATACCTCGGATTAATGCCTGTTCGGGGAAGATATTTTACTCAAGGAAAATTGCTCCGTTGCATATTATCCCATTCTCGTGTTTTTTTTACTGAGCTCATAACAGAAATTGTGTAACGGAATGATATAGATAAAGGATGCAATGTAGATGGATCTGACCTTTCATCTTTCTGTTAAAACAGTTATAATTAAAGTGTAACATATAAAAATTAATATAAAAAATAATTTTTTTGGATAATAATACCTTATCTGTAATATGGATTGTCTAATTGATGGTTTATATCTGTAATATGGATCGTTTAATACTCTAATTGATGGTTTATATCTGTTATGAGCCCAATAAAAAAATCATAAGAATAGGATATGCAACAGGGAAATTCTCCTTGAGTGAATTATGAATGATATACTTCGGATTAATACTGTTCACAGAGGATCTTTTACTCGAGAAGAATTGCACTGTTGCATGTTATCCTATTTTCGTAATTTTCTTACTAACAATAAGTTCATGACAGAGATTATGTAATCTCTATCAC
>NW_012079979.1:12872-15336 GCF_000956235.1 Wasmannia auropunctata
AAGTGACTGGAGTTCAGACGTGTGCTCTTCCGATCTTTTGGAAAGTAGAGATTTCAAGCTGTAAAATGCTTTTTTGAACATCTCGATATGATCATTTTTGACGAAGTTGCTCTATCTTGAAGTTTGCCTATTTTTAGAGACTAGAACAAGTGATCCTTTAATTTTTTGGACCAGTGTAGATAATATCTGATAAATTAAGTTTTTAAATAGGTGCCGCGTATATTCCGGAGTTACCTTACATAATAGGAAATTATCAAAACAATTATATCAATATATGTATATCAAATATATATAATATATAATATATCAAAAAATATCTTTTATTAATTGTGCATTATGATGTTTTACATTATATTTAAGAATATATTATTACTTTGTTACCTTATTTAATGCTCATTTAATATCACCCAGTAAATATACATCGCAACTTATCAAGAACTACTACTGCAGTAGAAAAGCAAGAACAAAAGCTTTTAGACTACATGGGATATTTTACACTTGTACGTATGTATTTTACGTGTATTCCTCACAATCTATAGCTGCTAACGTCGTGCATAATATTTAATAATACATTAAGTACAGAGCTCTGTAGTAACATCGCCTGTTATGTCTTATCATTATTTTAACCGGTTCGATATATAACCTATTATTATTTTCACACACAGGTATAATGTTGACCAAAGGTATCATTATATGGTACACAACGAGATATCTAATTTATTAATAGCTATGCCTTGTGTGTAATTTGCCTTTACAAGTTCCGTATTTGCAATTACAGCACGTATCAAAATCTATATTTATGTAATTGCATTTGATTTTCTTATTAATAAAGAAAAGTTTACAAATATTTTTGAAATTTAAAAATGTAAAATTTTTATCTCTGCATAAAAAAATATCGAGAATTGATACATATGATTTAATTGTTAACATCGTTATAAAGCATTATCAAACATTAAATGAAAAGTAAATAAGTTTGTATGAATCTACTTGTAACTTATTGATTCTCGTTAAATCTTATTCCTTTCACTTTTATAACGCACATACGCAAAATGCTATCAAAGATTATTTAGAAGCAGATGACAGTAAAAGGTATAAGAAAAATTTATCACAAAATAAACGTCTTTTATGATAACTATGTGTATGATAATTGTACTATTATAATGATATCGAAAATTACACCAGTTAAAGCTATACTTTTTACAAAAATTAGTGTGGCATTAACATGTGTTTGGCCACCATCACCGAATTCGACAAAATTCGACGTTACTTTATTCAAAGTTTTATGGCACGCATGTTACTTAAGCAGTATCTTATTGTTGTTTCCGTTGCTAAGTTCAGTTTATGAAGATCGTGATGATCCCGTAATTTTAGCGAAATCAGTTTGTCTTTCTTGTGCAGTCCTTCAAGTCACGCTCAAAATGTTGATATGTCGTATCCGATACAATCGCTTCCAGGTATGCATATAAAATGTAATGAATTGTATTTATAAAGATATATTTACATACTAAAAATCATTTTTAAATTAAGTTATACATTTATAATAAATTATATTTAAATAACATTTAAGTAATATATTGTACCTATCCACATAAAACAAAAATGTCTAATAGATATTCACTAGATGTCTGTTATGAAGATTCAAATCTTTTATTAGATTTGTGTAACTTCCTGTAAATGTTTATTAGACATTTGTAGTTTCGCATTTTATACATCCATTCACAAACATATTCATAGATATTTCTGAGACATGGATTAATTATAGATTTCAAAGAAACTTTAATAGACGACTATAAAATATGTCAGCCCGTACGAAAAAAACTATTAAAATGCCAATAGTAACTATTGAAATGCTAATAGTAACTATTGTACGCCAATAGTTATAAATACTCAATACTACTGCGATGATTACTTAACTAGTAATAAGTAGTTTTCACTACACAGTTATTAACTATTAACCAGTGTAAACTTTTGAAATGTAATAGTAAGAACTACTGAAATAGCCACTATTGCAAACATTTAACAGTATATATTATTCTTATACCATTCATTGAATAGTACAAACCATTAGTGTGCAGAAGTGTGCAATATTAAACCAACCTATTGTTACGTCCAATCCCCGGGGAATGATTTATTTTCAAAGAAAGGGAAAATCAAAGAGAGTCCCGTTTAGAAACGAGCCTGGATTCGAGAGAAGGAGGGGGAAATGGAAGGACGTAACCAGATAGCCTGTCTCGCAAATAGGCGCGGTGGCATATGTGCGAGTCGAAGGCGCTTTAACCGGGCTTGACGGACGAGTCAACGTCCTGAAGGGACGATGTTACTCGATCTTAAGCCAGCGCGATCGTTGGTCCTGTTTCGGTCAAGGACTTAATCCTTTTGACTCAGGATCGGACCAGTGCGATTTTCTGCAGGGAAGGGGAGGGTGAACGAGGGTGAGGTCGTTTAATAAATTATAGAGAAGTTA
>NW_012079980.1:0-405 GCF_000956235.1 Wasmannia auropunctata
ACGTGTGCTCTTCCGATCTATTTCTATGAAATAAAAGGTTTCATCACAAAAAATTAAAAAGGTAACAACAGTACAAAAAGAAAAAATTAATTTAAATACAATTTTTCATGTAAAAAAACTTGACGCTGCTAGACTTTTATACATGTATATGTGTGCAAGCGAGTATTACAGGCGTGTAAATTAAAATTATGTATAAAGTATAAATTTCAATTTCTTGCATGCATTTTATGCTGCAAAAATGATTTAAATAGCTTATAACAGAAGTTTAAATTATTAATGCGTGCAATATAAAAGCGATTATATGTAAAGTATTAATATAAAGTATATACGTTTGATTGTATGTATGAAAGCTCTACTATTGTATTTTAATAACTAAACCTTATAATTATTCGATGTACATTCAGA
>NW_012079981.1:0-653 GCF_000956235.1 Wasmannia auropunctata
TACGTCACAATTGTATTGTAAATAAAGACAATGCGATAAATATTTTGTGTAAGGTGTATGATAAAACATTGCTTATTGAATGTGAACTCATAGCTTATGCGTCAGATCATATTGTGCACGATGCGTTCCGTAATTGATTATATACATCATGTGTTAAATGTATTAATGACCTCGAAAAAAATTGTATGAGATTGAAAAAATGAGACCTTTGTATCATCTTAAATATATTTATAATATGACTTCGAAAAAAAACTGTTGTTAAATTATGAAAAAATCTAAGTGGCATTATCTTCAATATATAACAATCACGCAAAATTATTTTGTAGGCAATTAATATACCCCGAAAAAAAACTATTGTATCAAATTAAACAAACAAAATCTAAGTTGTATTAACGTATACATGATTTTAAAAATTTAATTAATAAATTAAAAATATAGTATTACCAAAAAGAAGTGAAATCAAAATATTATTTCAAGTATATTTATTGTAATTGAATTAACTAAAAAAAATATACCTCGAAAAAAAATATTGTATCAAATTAAACAAATGAAATCCATGTTGTATTATTTTCAATGTATACGTAAAAAATAAAAACAAAAAATGCAATAGATAGCGTCTGTCTCTTATACACATCTCTGAGCGGGCTGGCAAG
>NW_012079982.1:0-343 GCF_000956235.1 Wasmannia auropunctata
TGTGCATTTTATTTAACAATATCAAAAAGACAAGAAAGAATAAGAGCTTATTACTTATGTTATCAATTTATCATTTTGATCAAATCTATTGTATATTGTATCAAATCTATTGTATATTTATATTGTTTATATTATATTAATTTATATTATATTATATTAATTTGTTTTACGTTTTTAGATGAATTCACCAAGCTATAAATTGGTAGTGTTTACAGAGGCAAAAGGCCACTTAAAAAGCATCGAAATTGTGCCTTCAGAATGGATATACTTCGACGAAGTTCGTGACAAATTATTTACTTATTATCCTCCGAATAAATTTAATAATAAGATCGGAAGAGCACAC
>NW_012079983.1:0-325 GCF_000956235.1 Wasmannia auropunctata
AATGCTGAAACAAGATCAGTCTAAATAATTCAAGATGCAATTTTCTGTTTAAATATTAATAAAAGCAATACAACAATGATACTAGTCTGACATGTAAAATACAATTTATAGGAAAAGAAATGCCTTTTCGATACGAGCTAGAGTTTCTAGCTTCGTGCTTAATATTTCAGAATGAATTTATATATACCATGGAGGTAAGAAATAACAGGAGGGAGTGTAAGGCCTTTTTGTTGGTGGGGATTACTATGCCGAATGTGATTGATTGGCCACAGTAATATGGCGTTTTATACAAACTTTATTGGAGTTCGGGATTACTACGCCAAAT
>NW_012079984.1:0-738 GCF_000956235.1 Wasmannia auropunctata
ATTCTTATAATACAAATTTATATATTTATACCTTGAAGGTGGATTATTTTTTATATCTTCAATTGCCTTATTCGTTGTTTCCATATTTCTGCAAGCTAGAATTACTCTAGCGCCTAAAAGCACACGTTATTTTTACAAAAGTATTAAGAGAGTATATATTTTATTAAGAATATATACACTGTTATATATTTTGAAAATACATTATGAATATATATTTTTATTATATATTATTAAGAGTATATACAGTGGTCAACAAAATTAACACATAGATAAATTTGTAAAAAAATTTCGCATTACTTTAGACAATCGTAACTCCGCGAAAAATAATTATATCAAAACTTTTTTTATTTTTAAGGGTAAAGCCAGTGCTTAAAGATGCTTTCGATCGATTTTTAATCTATCTTTCCTCCCACCTGTCATTTTTTGAAAAGTAAAAACATGTTACGTTCCCAAAAAAATTACATAATTTGACGCACTTTATGGGACGGAATGAATTTTTCCGTAAATGTCATGGCAACCACCGTAAAGAGAGGACTTTTCTACAAATTTGAAAAAAAAAATAAAACTTTGTTTTTTTTTTTCGCGGAGTTACGACATATTAAAGTTATCATTGCATTTTTGTTTAATTACTGCTATTATTGTTTACTGTTATTAGGATTATCTGTCTAATGCGCACCACAGGGAAGTTGTTGGTCAAATTTTGCGCATTGTGTATGTGTGCTGTCTCTTATACACATC
>NW_012079985.1:0-540 GCF_000956235.1 Wasmannia auropunctata
GAAATACCGCCGTGTAATTCGAAAAGAAAGTGAAATGACACAGTCAGAAATGATTGGTCGATCGACATCAAATTGTCGTTAATTATAAATTCACGTCAATTCATGCAATAACGATCGAGCAATCATTTTTGACTGGGAAATTATTTAGAATAAGTAATTATAGTGAGATAAAGTATTTAAAATAGTATTTAATAAATTAAGAATGTACGTAGTGACTAAATTTCAGATATATGCGACAAGCACGTGACATGTATACATACTACACACTTATCAATTTACCTTAATTATATTGTAATTAATTTTTTTAGCAATCGAGAATTCTGTTCCCGTGTAGTTAGCTGTATTATTATAAAACACACGTTCCTGTCATTAGTCAGCAACGAGCGAGTCATTAACTTACAAAGTGGTGAGCGATTGGATAATATACTGCACAACGAGAACTACCAAAAAAAGAAAGCAAGTATAGTTTGTAATTTTTAGTTTACAATCTTTATTCGAATATAGCATATATTTACATAAATTATATGTATATAAATATTA
>NW_012079986.1:0-675 GCF_000956235.1 Wasmannia auropunctata
TATTTACCTCAAGGTTTTTGACGCCGATGCCCGATGCCTCTCCCAGGCCTCCTCCTCCTCTCAGGATTGGGTAGGCGATACTGTAACAAACAAACATAAAATTCATTTGCAAGATGTGCTTAAAATAATTAACATTTCAAATTATTTTATATAAACAAAAAATTATATTTACCCTAAGGTTTTTGACGTCGATGCCCGATGCCTCTCCCAGGCCTCCTTCTCCTCTCAGGATGGGGGATATACTGTAACAAACAAACATAAAATTCAACAATTAAGACAAGACTACCTTAAGACATCTCATTCGATGGATTAAGATTCCATCGAATGAGTCACTGCGCGACTTTTAACGCGACCCGAGTTAAATGTTAGGATGCGCGAAAAAGAGAGTAACTACGAGAGTCATAGTTACATCTTTATTCGTGAAAAATTTACGAGTCGCGCGACTCTTTGTACGGATTTTTCGACGCAACGAACGTTTATATAATCGGCGACGAGACCCGCCCAGGACGCGAGACACCGTTAGAGGCTAGTTCTATCCTCAAATTGGAGATCCATCGGTAACCGGAGAGAAGTTCGACCCTGACCCCAGGCCCAAAGAAACCCCGAGAGGGAATCAAGGACACCAAGAGAGTCGGAACATCCGCACCCAACCTATGACCTTCCAACACCTTCACA
>NW_012079987.1:0-566 GCF_000956235.1 Wasmannia auropunctata
GTGATATCACTCGCCAGAAGCTTCGATCGATCAGCAAAACAATAAATTGAATTTCTGTAAAGGTTGTCATGACACAAAATTCATAAAAATGTTCCTTTCAATTTCCTTCAATAATGCATGCAAAAGGCGAACACGATTTAACCATGACCGCATGGTAGGGATAAAGGCATGCTCGCGTCCGGCGGTAGAGCACTGCGCGGACATCGGGCATACGTCACACATGACGTCACATTCAAGGCTAGTCAGGCCGAGAGGACGAAGAAGAAGACCGGAGGGGGGGGAGGAAATTTCTCGAACAGATTTCTCGGTACTGTCGCCATGTTTCGTTTACGTGCGTTCAAGTATCACTCTTTACAAAGGGTTCGTCCGCCATGTTGAACCCGACCGACTTTTCCGAATTCTTTCTTATCAATCTCGTCAATTTCAATCAAAACATGCCTGCATATCGCAATCTCAATACTCGACTAAGCCCGATACTTTCCGATTCTCCGAAGAAATAAAAGAAAGAAGGAACCTGATATAACCGCCCTTTATCCTCGCCGATCGTTTTTCCTTTGTGGTATTGC
>NW_012079988.1:0-604 GCF_000956235.1 Wasmannia auropunctata
TATTAAAAACGGCGTCGAATGGCCAATCATAAGATTGATTTATTCGGCAGCCATTTATAATAGCAATAAATCAATCTTATGATTGGCCATTTGCGAGTCCAAATCAGGACTCGTAACACCGGTCGCGCTTCTCTGATAATCTAGGACTCTAGTAAGTCGTAAGCCGTAAGAAATTGACCAATTACAGTCGAATATGAAAAGAATAATCGACTGTGATTGGTAAATTTCTTACGGCTTACGACTTACTGCTTCCATTGTAGATGGACCTTAAGTTACTCGACATTCTAGAGATAAAAGAATCTTTCTTTGGGTGCGTTCCATGGTGCAAGTCCCTTCCACCATGGTGCGTTCCGATATTCACTTGCAGTACTGGCAGCACTGCAAATGCTGTTCCGATATACGTCGCAGTAAACTTTCAGAGTGCTTTCGCATGCATATGACGTCATAGATTTTGTCGTCACGTTCTGCTTCGATTACTGCGGCTGGCGAGGTGAGGCAGTTGCAGTAAAAACATGGCGACGTCCATAGGAAAACTCACGCTTATAGACGTAGAAATAAATAACGATTACAAAATTTTCATTTAAGTAGTGAGGATGCGGAAAAA
>NW_012079989.1:0-339 GCF_000956235.1 Wasmannia auropunctata
AGGAGCCTGCTGACTCAGTGTCACCAGTCACTCCTCCGGCTAACTCTCCTCCCTCCTCTCCCGAGGATATTTCCCCTCGTCCTCTTTCCGCATCCTCCGCTCTCACCTACCGAATTTTCCCAGAGACACCTTCGCCAACTCCCTCACCAACATTTTACTTTCAGTCTCCTATTACTCGGTACCTCTTTCCCCAGAGGAGCCTCGCGCTCCCCCGCAACTTTCATTGAGACTATAGACTTGGAGAGGGACTTACGCCCTTCTTCTTCTGTAAGTTCCTCGGGAAGCGTCGAGTTTCTCGAGGAAATCCCCGCTCCTAGTCCCCGCCTGTATTATCTCTAC
>NW_012079990.1:0-376 GCF_000956235.1 Wasmannia auropunctata
TATTTTATCTACTTTGACATTAATTTTTGCCATTTCCTCTTTATAGTCACTTCTAACTAAAAATATAAAAAAATTATAAGAAATCGTTACAGTATTTAATAGGATTAAAGTATGTACATTATTTATATTATTAAATTACATTTAAAAAGAAAAGAAATATTTATAAAAGTTTTACAATTACAAATAAATTTCAGTTTATTTATTATTTATGTTTCAGTTTTTTTACTATTTTTTACTACGTACATACTATAAACATTCAATATATAATCGATGAAGTAGGTTTCAACTAATCTGTATGTTGATATATATAACGTAGTTTATGGCTAATGACACTTTGAACGAAAGTTAAACGAAAATTAAAACTTTGATTCACTGT
>NW_012079991.1:0-314 GCF_000956235.1 Wasmannia auropunctata
TAAAAATTATATCAATATTTTGATCATCTCGGTCAAGTTTCCTAAATCGTACCTAACCTAACCAGCATAAGAATTCTTATATCGTATTGGTACAATTTAGGAACACTAATGTATCTTTATCTTTAGATCACATAACATAATTAACATAATATTTATTTTAACACGATCGAAATTGTTCTGTAGCAAGTCTGTAGAGGAAAAAACCGTCATCGAGTTGTGTATAAGCAAAACACCTATATTCTTTGATAAATTACAATTAAAGTAGATATTAATTCAAGATTCTTTTATCAATCTTGTGTTTTTAATTATTTTCA
>NW_012079992.1:0-915 GCF_000956235.1 Wasmannia auropunctata
AAAGGGATCGGAAAATAAGAAAGCTACAGGAACTCGTCATAAATAGAACTTTTTTGTCTTTCGATCACCCGCCGCGATAGCCTCCAAAAATTTCCCATTCTCTGCAACCTTCGCTTGGGTAGCTACGGGGGCCCAATCAAAACGCTTCGGCTGCTAAGGGGGGCCAATCAAATCGCTCCGCTTGACGAAATGATTTCCCTCCCATTCAAGCGCCAGCCAATCAGAGCAAGACCTCCCCTCCAGCCACGTCTAGGCCCTTCCTCCTCCCACCTCCCACCTCCCACCTCCCTCCTAGAGGGGGTTTGTTTTGGCGCCGCCGGGGAGAGTGGTGGGGGTTTGTTTTGACGCCCCATAGCTGTCCATATACTACTGCTCTCAATTGAATTGTGTTTATCACTTACGCGGTCTATATCCTAATTATTGTTTATCATGTTTGTTATGTGCATGATATAGTTAGAAATTGTTTTAAAAAAGTGGAATAACTGCTAAAATAAGTTAAATTAATTTTCCGACTAAAAAAAATTGAAACCTCGCAGTTTAAACTACGCGAACTCTATAACATTAAAGTTTTTTATTATTGTTTGCAGACATAAGATCGGAGGTAAATAATTATATTTAGAAACAATTTAATATGTCAATCGAATACACTTATGAGAACTGTGAGGCTGGTCGAACTGTGACACCTCTTTATTACACGTTCAAATATTTGTATATTAAAATCGACGATCATGTTGCCAAGTCGTAATGAAGCAATTTCGTACATGACAAAGTTGCACAGCGACGGAGTCTTATGTTAATTTATTAATAAATAGTTTTGTTAAATGCCTTGGCAACATTCCCAATATATAAACGGAAGACGAAGTGCCGGTCGCAGATCTTTGTGCGCGCTCTCTGATTCTCGTTATAATAAAAGAT
>NW_012079993.1:0-316 GCF_000956235.1 Wasmannia auropunctata
TACTCTAGTTTTAGCATATCTTGAAAAGCTTCTGCCTTTAAGTCAATTGAAATTCAGAGAAATAGCGGAAAAGATAACAACATTATTGGCATTAACAACTGCACATCGGTTATTTTGGCATTGATTCGTATTGAAAATATTTGTGTGTCACCACAAGGAATAACCATCAAAATACCTGATCCCAAGGAGAACAGAAAGATCGAAATGACATCAAAATGATATCAAAATAAGATCAAATTTTAGTTTGTCAAAATGATGTCAAATTGCATAAATTTTTGATGTATTCTTGACCATTCCAATTTAATTGCTAAAATAA
>NW_012079994.1:0-301 GCF_000956235.1 Wasmannia auropunctata
TGGTCTCACTCAAACACGTGGAATGTCCTTATCTAACTTATTGAAGTGCCATCTCTTGGAAAATCCGGTACTTACTGCCAGACGCAATTTTTGCTGTCTTTACTTTAGCCGAGCGTACGAATTACCATAAATTGCATTCTAAGTAATAATTGTTTTTATGCGCTTCCAATCGTTGCTCCAAAGGTCTTGTATTATTCGTGCAAGTATTCTGATTCGCGCGAATTACTTTTTTTGTACATATGAGCTACAGAACTTTTGTATCAATGAAATATTTATGTCAGGTGACAGATTATGATTGCTC
>NW_012079995.1:0-602 GCF_000956235.1 Wasmannia auropunctata
TCTTCCGATCTAAGAATTAATTCCTTGGGGCTAAAAACTAAATAAAATTTAAAATTAATTTTCTACATCTTTCCAATCATCAGATATGAAATTGTAATCTATGAATCCCTACCTAAATATTATATAATTTATTATGTAGTTAGCAGTTGTTTGTAACTAAAAAAAAAGAAATTTAATATCGCAGCATTGAATATGATATAATTCGGAATATTTTAATACTTAAATTATTCTTAGTTTTTATCTATATCTTTAATTGTATATTTTTTTCCTGCCTGCCCGTATTTTTATTTACTCATGCCTACCTATTAGCGTATTTCTACCTATCCGTATTTTTACTATTATTACTGCATTATAAATACAGAATATGTAAAACCGTAGATTCTGATACGTGAGAACATCTAACATAACTGCTATTGGATATTCGTTAAATGGAATATCCTGAACACAATTTAAAATTGTATGGAGAAAGGACAAAAATTTTTTAAATATAAAAACTCGCAATTCAATTTGCGAGCAGGTTTACCCTCCCGATTATTAATAACCCCCCCAATCTTAATATTAGAGCATGAAACTTTTATGGCACGTACCTTAATTTTGATCAT
>NW_012079996.1:0-600 GCF_000956235.1 Wasmannia auropunctata
CCTCTGCCAACAGGTTATGGGCCCAGGCTATTAAAATCATTAGAAATAAAATTAAAATTAAGATTTAAAAAGTTTGATAACAAAGAAAAGCTGAACACGATGTTCAAGAATTTGTCGGAAGAACTCAGCTTGGTCGAAAAGTTAGTGGACTCCGAAAATTATCAGCTGTGGAAATTTAAAGTTAAAGTTCTACTGGAAGCGCGTGAGTTATATGGCCTAGTGACTGAAGAGACCGAAGAAGCAAGTAAAACAGCGGAATGGAGGAAGAAAGATGCAAACGCCAAAAAAGTAATAGTAACGACCTTGGACCAACCGTTAGTAAAAACCGTTAATGCACATACTCAACTGCGAGACATCATTTCAAATGGAGCAAATTAAAAGCAGTTTACGAAAGAGACACGGAACAACAAAAATGCAGTCTGATGCAGGAGTTCTTTGGCTATCAGTACGAAAAGAATGGAGATATAGCCGCGAACGTAAGTAAACTCCAAAACATCGCTCATCGTCTGAGAGTACTCGGAACCGAGATAGACGATAAGATGCTAATATCGAAAATATTAGTCACGCTACCGGAGCAGTACATATTCGGAAGAGCACACG
>NW_012079997.1:0-1102 GCF_000956235.1 Wasmannia auropunctata
ACGTGTGCTCTTCCGATCTTAATTAACGAAGAATACGATGTCTTCCGTTGCTAGTAATAACTATTATACACCATACACCAGAAAAGACAGCGACAATAACGATTGCGGAAATCGTAATATATAGATGAATCAATAGATCGATCAACACGGTACGTTCAAAAAACTGATAATAAAGCCGCCCAACGAGCTCTCACTAGTCTCACTAGATGTTCATAATGTCCCTAGAAAGGATCCCTTCTAGATCTTCATTATAATTGGTTTTTGTCTTTATTCCGTTCGTTGTATAGTTCTAAAAATCAGATAAGTGTGACCAGTTTTACCAGTCCTGATTGGACATCGCAAATGGCCAATCATGAGACTCATCGGTCAATCTCATGATTGGTCGCGTGAACGCAATTTATTCGAAAAACTACGCTCATTGGATATTACGCGTCACGTGCGACGTTTATCACGTTGACTGATATGTCGAAGCCACAAGGTTATTGGCTACTACCGCGTTGCATCCACATAAACATAATCTATGGTCTATTACATCTTGTCGCGCGGCAAATGGTGATGAAATAGTCAGTCATTTAAAACAAGTACCAGCATGGACGCCGAAAAGGATGTGTAAGTAGATATATAAATTACACATTTTAATATAATAAATATGTTAAAATTATTTTCTTTTCAGTATCATGAAAGACGGCGAAAATAATAACGAGGAAACAGCAGCTCTGAGGGCCGAGGTAGAAAGTCTGCGGCGACAACTCGCAGACATAACTCGGCCCTCAGGGTTACCTCAACAACCAGGGTTACTTCAACAACCAGGGTTACCGAGGCCAACAGCGTCGCAGCCGCCGGGGCCACCAATGTCGCAGCCGCCGGGGCCGTCAGCGTTGCAACTGCCGGGACCGCCAATATCGCAGCCACCGGGGCCGTCAGCGTCGCAGCCGCCGGGACTGCCATTATCTCAAATAGAACGACGTAAGTAATAAATAAATAAAATAAAAAATAATTTAACGTTATATTTCGCTCGCATGATAATGACGTTGATCGCGTGTAAATTTCATATATTGATCTCACTATATGAAACATTTTATTTGTTTCAGCAAAAAGATGG
>NW_012079998.1:0-554 GCF_000956235.1 Wasmannia auropunctata
ATGTAATTGCTTATAAATTGTCTGTGCATATGTACGTACGTTTCTATCGTCTTGCATTTCATTGGATCCAATCCAAAACAAAAGTTGCGCGGCGATACCTGCGCGAAGACTCAGTTTTTCGCTGAGTGGACCTACTATTAGTTATACTTAGGGTGCGTTCCGTATTAACGTCCGGACGACAACTTTTTGTCCAAATCCGTTCCGTTTAAGAGGTGTGACGTCATAACCGCGTTCCGTTTTCACAGTTTCCAAACGCCCGGGCGACAACTTTTCGTCGTGCTCGGAACTCCGAGGAGAAACGTCTCGCATGCGCAGAACGGCGTAGGTGTAATAAAGTGCGACGGTCAAATATATATGTATTTGCATTGTATGTTATGTTTATGTTCTGTCAGTTTGTGTTTGAATATAAACGTAAAGAATTATATGTATATTATGTTTGAAGTTTTATATCTGAGTAAAATTGTTTATTGGCTCGTATTTAGAAATAAAATTAAAAATAGAGACTAAGAAACCGAGAAATTAAGATGTTGTAATATAGATATAATTTTATCGAA
>NW_012079999.1:0-468 GCF_000956235.1 Wasmannia auropunctata
ATTGAAAAAATAGACGGAATTCTAATTTCCAAACTCCAATCTCAATCTCAGTTTGTTGTGCTCTCATTGGCTGAGCTTCAATCTCAATCTTAATCTCAATCTTAATCTCAATCTCTAATGCGTAGTCTGATACCGGCTTAAGAATGAACAGGGCACAATTTTCCCCCCGCATTTCGGCTTCACTCCCCTCGCCTAAGTTACGACTTTGTGCTCTGTCCCCTTATATTCCTATGTCCATCCCACACGGAACAAAACCTCCATTAGACGTCCATATAGCCTCCATAGCTCCATACAATATCCATGTCCACGATGGAAGTTAAATAGATCTCCAAAAGAGATCCATACTATATCCATGATAGATGTTCTCCACAAATCTATCATCGACGTCCATTAGACATCTATTATGGATTTAAAAAAAACCTGATATACGGCCGCCGATAGATGGAGTCAACAAAGTTGTCTTTCTCG
>NW_012080000.1:0-341 GCF_000956235.1 Wasmannia auropunctata
TGCACGCGTGTCACGACAGCATATAAAATTCACATTTAAAAAATTTCTTTTAACTATTTTCCATCTCGCTGCCAGAAATCGCCCGAAATCCTCTTTCTGAATTTCCGTAACGCAGCGAGACAAAAAACAGAACGGGAGAGAGGGGAGTGTGATAAACAACTCTCCGCTCGAGCTCCGTGTTGGTGAAACAAGGACTGAATGACATTGATGTCAGTCCTTGTCTAACTAACCTACTTGCATTCCTGCATCAGAGAGAAGTGCACGATTAGCACGGACACGAACCACGTCCACGTTCTCAAGCTATGATTTGATCCACAATGTTAAGAGGATCCTAAACCCTA
>NW_012080001.1:0-853 GCF_000956235.1 Wasmannia auropunctata
CATTATGTGTTAAATTTTTTTGTTCCTTATCTCTTCATCGAATTACATCGCGCGCGAGAATCACGGGTGAGACAGAGATACCGCAGGAGGCAGAGAGAAAGAAAATTGCAACGGGGCCTGCGCTGGAACCCCCTTTCGCGACCCCGCGGCTAGTATCTTCATTAACTATATTCTTCGGTAAAATATAACATTTCTTCTCTATTATATTAATAATTATTATTTTCCCTTTACTCTTCCTTATTCCTCTTCGCAAGCGATAGCGGGTGGAGTAGGGTCCGTGCGCAACGGCGGCGGCGGCGAACGCGGCGGCGAACGCGAGCGCGGTTCCCCTTTCCCCGCGATACCCGCATCCTCAACGCGGTATCCCTCTTCCCCGAGCATCCCGCATCTACGACGCGGTTCCCCTCTCCCCGCGCATCCCGCACCCACGTCCCCGCGGTCAGGCCAGCTGATCGAGCGGCTTTCCGCGGCTTCCCCCTCCCCGCGGACCCCGCATCAGACCGTGAACGTTCTGAGCGGTTTCCCCCTCCCCGCGGCTTCCCCCTCCCCGCGGACCCCCCGCGGACCCCCCCTGCCCCTCACCCCCCCTCGTAGCCCCATGGAATAGAACCGGCCTTATACATCTACTAATAATCTATTAATTATTGCGAATTATTCAAAATAAATATGCAGGAAAAAATGCGCTTTGCGCGCGCCATTCGTTCACTATCCCTAAAGCGTAACATACACATACATATACATACACGCACGCACGCACAAATACAAATATCATATTAAATATCTCATTATTTTTATATATCTCTTACGTATATCTCATGTTCTATCTAAAAAAAAGGCATATTAAGTCGATAAC
>NW_012080002.1:0-458 GCF_000956235.1 Wasmannia auropunctata
TCATACACAGAAGTCTTATTGCATACTGTAAAAACGGTATGACAAAATAAGTAAATAATTTATACACACATAAATTTTATTTTGTGTTATGTTATATGAAAATACTGATTTGTAAAGTAGTTATATTTGTACATCTTACATCTCTGGTCAAAGCACGATGGAGAAACGAAAAAAGATTTTTGGTTGCGTTTCACGAAAATGGGCGATGGAGGGGCCCATTTTATTTTCTCAATATTTGGAATCATAATATGATTCTAAACATAGTTTCAGTACGTTTAAAATTATATGGTCAAATAAATTTACAAGCATCTGGTTTTACAGTGCTTCTTAAAATCAAAATGAGAATTGTCTATCTTGATTTGATTATTACTAATGCATTTGCAAATTATTATCGGAGAGGCAAAGATATGTATATTGGTTGTCTTCTCACAAAAATGAGCATTCTCATGGAAGAGCAC
>NW_012080003.1:0-303 GCF_000956235.1 Wasmannia auropunctata
CGTGTGCTCTTCCGATCTCTCGTTATCCAAAATTCTAACTCCATTCCAATCAAATTCATGATTGCACGTTATACGGTGGTCAGAAATTACAGAAACCGGACCAGATTTTTTCTTTATGTCCAAACGATGTTCATTAATTTTTGTTCGTAATTGTCTCTTAGTTTGGCCTGTGTAAGAAGCATCACAGTCCAAACAAGAAATTTTACATATCACGTCTTGGTGGCACATAAGATCTAATAAATCTTTTCCCCTTTTTATGTATTTATTTAACGTGTTTGGAATGGAAAAAGCCGGTTTTAAATT
>NW_012080004.1:0-360 GCF_000956235.1 Wasmannia auropunctata
TTTGTAGTTTCAATTAGCAAAAATCTGCAATTTAAAAAATGGAGAAGCATAGCATGCATAAAATAACTAAAATATTATATATTGCACACGCAAAAACTTTTTATTAAAAGACTGTAGAAGTCAAACTATAAGACTTATTCTTTCAATGACAGATATGTGATGACATACGTAATGTTCACTTCCGATAACAAAAATGACTGTTATTAAGTTTTCCCCCAACAATTTCAAGCTGTAATTTTTACACCGTTTTCAAAAAATGATAAGATAAAGCGTTCCTTTATAAGGAAGTTTTGCAATACATCAAAATACTGCACTCGCCAATTGGTTTTACTGGAAGTAAAGAGATCGGAAGAGCACACG
>NW_012080005.1:0-375 GCF_000956235.1 Wasmannia auropunctata
GTGTGCTCTTCCGATCTTCTGAAATTCTTATGTCAAACATTCTTTCAATTCAAATATCTCAGAAATTATAACAGCAATACAAAATCTAACAACATTTTTTGATATAATGTCGATACAAACTTTCGATTGCAACCATTGCGAATAAAATTGGTGCAGTCATTATTGAGATCTTGAGATCAAATTCGTTAAAAGTGTCACTTTATTCAAAAGTGACATTCTTCAGTCACACGTATACACACAAAGCGGTTTGTACCTAAAGGCGAATTTTCACAAAATCTTCTTGTCAAAATTAGTAATCGATTTCGATATACATACATATCGATCGTTGTTGTTCAGTTGCAAGAGTAGCACAATAAAATTAATAAATACGGTTAA
>NW_012080006.1:0-801 GCF_000956235.1 Wasmannia auropunctata
CTAAAAGAAAGTTTATGATAGCACATTTTACATTCTTTATTACAATGAATATTGTATATATTCACAATTATTATAAAAATTATATTAATATTTTTATCATCTCTGATGTCAAGTTTCCTAAGTCGTACCTAACCTAATCAACATAATATCTTCTCTATATTTTTCTTATATCGTTTTTTTCTTTATTCTTATTTTTTTTCTTTGTTTTTATATCGTATCGGTACAATTTAGGAACACTAATGTATCTGTATAATTCCTTTAGATCACAGGACATAATTAACATTATTTATTTTAACACGATCAAAGTTGTTCTGTAGTAAGTCTGTAGAGGAAAAAACCGTCACCGAGTTGCGTATAAGCGAAACAGCTATATTCTTTGATAAATTACAATTAAAGTAAATATTAATTCATGATTTTTTTATCAATCTTGAGGTTTTAATTATTTTCATTCATAAATTCAACAGTTTAGAGGGAGGTACTATTAATAAACCTCACAGGTAGAATCAGGCGACCGGTTTGCTGAATCGTGCTTTTAACTGCATGCAAAAAGCTTAGAACAAATTAATTTGCTATTAGTGAAAGATTTAACATGTAATATTAGATGTCTTAAACATCACAGCTACAACTACAATTTTCAATGTTTGTTTGCATTTTAAATAGTACCAAATGTGAAATATAACAAAAAATATTTTAAGTGGTACGCATTCGGCAACTCTCCCTTACTTTGTTTTATTCTGCATTTATTATTCGCATTTCACACTTACTTAATCTAGTAATCCAAGATCGGAAGAGCACACGTCT
>NW_012080007.1:0-439 GCF_000956235.1 Wasmannia auropunctata
TTTATATTATGTTTCCTATTGCAGCGTTAGAACTGTTGTAATTTTATTTTATAATTTAAATTAAAATTCTTTATTTATTCACGCTCCGATAACGGCGTAAGCAAAATATCGTGAATTTTTGAATTATTTAGGGCTATAGTATACTTTTCTATAAAGTTTAAATATTATTTATTCAGTCAGTTATAGTCATTAGGTTAGTTACGAAGTTAGTCACCAAGTTAGTTTCGTGTATTGATATGTAAAAAAAGAGCCATCGGATGTGCCGTGCCTGAGCGCGCGAATTTCAGCCGCTAATATTGGTTAACTTAAATCGTTTATAATTTGAAAAGTATTATAGCTTCGACATTTTTGTATTAGGATTTTCGTCTCAAAATTATCTCAGGAACACATTCTTAAAAGGAAATCCGGTAGAGGTGAAACACCCTGTATATACATATAT
>NW_012080008.1:0-384 GCF_000956235.1 Wasmannia auropunctata
TATTAAAAACTTTGATTTATTAGCTTATGTGAAACGTGGGTAGAAGAGAAAGCATGGGAAGGATGGAAAGATAAACTGCCACAATCACATGAATGGGCGTGCAAACCGGCGATAAAGGAGAAAAGAAAAGGAAGAGCAAAAGGGGGTTTTATAATAGGGAAAAAAAAGGAAGGAAGAGGACAGGGGATTTAATGTTACTATTAGTAAGGAAAAGGAAGGGATGGTAATGTCTGAAATGGAAATGTATAGAGAAAGGTGGAAGATAATATCAGTATACGAGCAGGGAAAAGGAGATATAGGAAAAAGAATTAATGAATTTGTAGGAGAGGGGGAAAAAGAAAATGTCATAATAGGGGGCGATTTTAATATTAGGACGGGAGAATT
>NW_012080009.1:0-595 GCF_000956235.1 Wasmannia auropunctata
CACTGAAGAGGGCTTGATGTAAAACCAAAACGATCGTCTGGTAGCATTAATGTAATTTTTTATATGAATATAACGCGCGCGCGGATTAGCACGAAGATCTTGTTTGGCTCCTGGCCCATTACAATTATTTTTTTAAATTTTAATTCTCAAAGCCTGAATATATTATTGTTCAATTAAAATAATTGTTGTAATATTTAATACTGTATCAAAGGTTTAATACCTTTGACACTTTTATGCTTAATACTTACAAATTACATTAATGCTACTAAACGATCGTTTCGGCTTTACATCCTCTTCAATCTTTTGTAAAATATTACATACGTGTCGCTTCACTTTCGTGTGTTACATGCATACAATTGTCAGATGCTGTGCAAATAATTAGACACAGCATCTGACAATTAAGTATGTACCACACGAAGGTGAAGCAACATATATGTAATATTTTATAAAAGATCAATGAATTTAATTCTCTTTGTTTCAAAACTCTTACTTTTCTTTCTTTCCTTCTGTCACTATTTTATTCCTTTAAGTCCTTTTTCTCTTAAAAACATATTTCGATATATCTGTTGATTACAAAAAATATTGTTAGTAGTAT
>NW_012080010.1:0-528 GCF_000956235.1 Wasmannia auropunctata
TAAACGCTTATCCGCTGGCTGTCATCAGTCGGCAATAGAATGAAAGTTTGAAGAAGAGAATAAAAATTTCTCTTTTCTATCTCTGGCAAATCTGCGAATAGCACGGATAGTTTTCTTTTAAATACGGTCGTGTATATTGCATGCTTAAATTCATATTCATATATGCATGTCACGCATGAAAATAATTTTGTGTGGTGTCTAACACATATTTCTTTCAGTGAATAAAATATAAATTTAAAGTACCCGTGTTAGTAGGAAATAGCACTGCGAAAGCACGGAAGAGCTTACGAAGGACGCGGGGCTACAGGGAATTCGTTCAATCTTATTAAAGATTGAAGGAAAATCTACAATAATAGAATAACAAAACTAAACAGACCAACGGAATAACAATAAAATATTAAGACAAATACAATGAAATTTCGTGTAAAAGCGCGAATTAAACCGCGTTGGCAATTGAGACGTTCATTGATCGATACATTTTCTCCGCGTTCTGCTTATTTAAACCGCGTCGGGAATTGAGTCCCATCT
>NW_012080011.1:0-507 GCF_000956235.1 Wasmannia auropunctata
GTAGTGACCGTGAATTGTTGTGAGAAATCCGGGTAATTCAAGACCGGTGCCGTAATTAATTTTTCTCTTAACGTGTCAAATGCGCGTTGCTGCTCTTCGGTCCAGACAAAAGGTGTATTCTTTTTAGTTAGCTTTGTAAGCGGTTTTGCAATCTTTGAGAAATTTTCCATGAATCTGCGGTAATAACCGGCTAGACCCAGGAAGGATTGTATATCCTTGACCTTCTTAGGTACCGGAAATTCTTTTACGGCCCTAAGCTTTTCGGGGTCAGGTTTTATCCCCCCTTCCGTGATTATATGCCCTAAGTAGGTTACTTCTTTGCGAAGAAATTCACATTTATTTGGTTGTAATTTCAGATTATTCTCGCGCAATCTACTAAGTACCTCTATAAGTCGGCGGTTATGCTCCTGTAGACTAGAGCCATAAATGACTATATCGTCTAAATAAACAAGGCATCTGATTCCCTGAATGCCCGCGAGCACCGAGAGATCGGAAGAGCACACGTCT
>NW_012080012.1:0-396 GCF_000956235.1 Wasmannia auropunctata
AGTGATAATTACAAAATACATAATTCTTAACTCCTATTCGACTTTCTTTTGACATTTGGTTAGATAAGGTAATTTATATTAATTTCTATACTCTGCCATACGTAAATTTTTTATTTATTAATAAATAATAGTATTATAGTAATATTATTTGCCCACGCACTTAGCATTCAACGATATTTTTTTAGAAATTTTAATTTATATATAAATATACATATACATTTCTTTATTTTAGTAAAAAATTTAAGAAGACGGATTATAAATTAAAAATCTATTTATCGTAAAAAAAATAAAGATGTGAAATAAAAAACAAAACAAATCTTTTGCTACTTTTTGCAAAACTAAACTAATATTTCCTAGTTACACAAAAATAATAGAAGAAAAAACATAAAATTATTT
>NW_012080013.1:0-584 GCF_000956235.1 Wasmannia auropunctata
TTGCTGTTATAATTTCTGAGATATTTGAATTAAAAGTATGTTTGACATAAGAATTCCAGATAAAGCTATGGTAGCGTCACGACATTTGCGCAATGAAGTAACACGCAGATTTTTAGGTACTTGGCGTCGCGCCGCTACTGCGTCGCTTGATATAATATTTATGGTTCAAACTGATTACAAATATGATGATCATGAAAAAAATGTTGTATGCAAAGAGATTGCTTACACCATGCAAAAAATCTGAAAAATTTTCTAAAAAAGTTTTAAAATTTATATAGAAATTCTGAAAAATCCTGAAAAATTATATGAAAAATTCTGAAATAAATTTTCGCCAGGGTATGTAGATATTAAACCAGATGAATTTGATACACCAATCAATTTTTGTTTTAAAAAACATTCCAAAGTAACATACGATATTTGCGGCAATATTGCTATCGTATGTTACTTTGGAATGTTTTTTAAAACAAAAATTGATTGGTGTATCAAATTCATCTGGTTTAATATCTACATACCCTGGCGAAAATTTATTTCAGAATTTTTCATATAATTTTTCAGGATTTTTCAGAATTTCTATATAAATTTTA
>NW_012080014.1:0-372 GCF_000956235.1 Wasmannia auropunctata
ACGTTTTAGGTAAATGTTTGACTTACTGCGGTCGCCACCCTGTTTAACCCTCAACAAGGAAGGTAATTTTCCTCGGATCAGCCGCCCAGGTTTTCCGGATCCTCGTCCTTCCTTCTGGTTGTCGGCAGCTGGCGATATTCTCGTTTTATGAGTTCGGAATGTGAGCGCACGCGATTTTTGTGAGGTCCGCAAAAGAATTAGACTTTGTTCGGTTAAATGTTTATAATATTTATTTTGAAAAGTTCAAACGCTCACATACACGCTTCCACGCACTCACAATAGAAGGTCCGCGCACACGATCGCTCGCGCTTCGCGAATTACGCAATCTCGCTTTTCGCCGGGAATCCCAGCGATCGGGGATACGCGTTAAAC
>NW_012080015.1:0-443 GCF_000956235.1 Wasmannia auropunctata
ACGTGTGCTCTTCCGATCTTTGTAGCATTACTTCGTCGCAACTTTAACATTTAAAGATTATAAAAGCATTTGGTAAAATCAATGTTGCGATTAATTCTTCTCGTGACAATTGAAGCAATTAATTTTTTGTAACGCGGAAGTGAACATATTTGCGAATGTATCAATAAATGCTCTAAAAAGATTATTGGTCGGAAATTTTTCCAGATATATAAATCCCATAAAAAATCTTTTAAAAAAAAAATACGCCAAATACATAAAAAATGTCACATTTTTTCTAAAACTAAAAACAATTTTCTTTATAATTTAAATATACAATTATTTAAAAATTGATTAATCAAAAATAGTCGTGAAATCAATAAAATTATAGTCAAGTTATTAAAAAAAGTCAAGTTATTAAACTAGCCTCATTAGTTAAAAAAGACTTCAAAAAAGCTTATTTGTGA
>NW_012080016.1:0-371 GCF_000956235.1 Wasmannia auropunctata
TGTGCTCTTCCGATCTATTTAATTATGTTGTTAACAACGTTTTAATTCTGGTAAATGTATAAGTTGGACAAAAAGCATATAATATAAATGTGGAATAGTTCTAAATATTATTTGTAGTTCTGTTTGTAAATTTTTATATTCTGTTTACTTCTATAAAATAAAATCATTATTTTTTTGTTTCTATAACAATAACATAATCTATACTAGAAGCAAAATGAAGATTTACAGTATTATAGAATTTAACGATGGTGTGGCAATAGTGCCTTCACTTTGGTTGAACGAAGCTGAAACAAAATGCTATTATCCCACATTTCGAGATCAAATAAAACTAAAAAAGTATGTGGCGTCACAACAGCCTCCTGAAGACAACA
>NW_012080017.1:0-329 GCF_000956235.1 Wasmannia auropunctata
TTACTCGGTATTCGGGCGCGGGAGCCACGCAAACGTAGTCCCGCAGCCCGCGCCACGCGTCCGCCTCCGAAAATCGGAAGGACACAGGACTCGAGACTACCGCCCGCGGTCGGGTCCGTAGATCCCTTGTGACGGACGGTCCAAAAAGGGACGTCCCGTCACAATATATATATATATATTATTGCGAGGTAAAACTTGATAATAAGCAATAATAGTAGTAATATGATAATAATAAAAACGTAACTGTAATTGAAATCAATCAAAACTACTATTTGATTAAATGATTGAATATAAAATATTACGAGCTTTGTAAAATATATGCATTTACG
>NW_012080018.1:0-968 GCF_000956235.1 Wasmannia auropunctata
AAACGGAATTTTACTTATTAGATGTTATCGTATTTTATGGTTTTAAACGGATAGATCGTAATAGTTTGTAATAATTGAAAATTGATTGTGTACTTTCGTTTGAACATTATTCCAAGCGATAGGATACAGTCTTAATCCGGATTTCCCAATTGGATACAGGGTATTGACGATAGATGGTTTATTGATTATAATCTGCATTAATAGATACGTTTTCAATGAGGTTGTATGTGAAATATCGTATATAAAAATTACTGAAAAAAATTTATTTTTTTTTATTCTATTATTACTTATTATTTTTAGAGTTTAATTTATGTTTACTATTTTGTACATATATTTTTTATTTTATTAATTACAATTTATACGCAGGTTTATAATTTTTGAAAACATCGAGATTCGAACCTGAGATCCCTAGAACTACAGACTTATACGCTAACGCTGAGCTAATGACACTTTGTAGAAAGAACTTATTCTTTCCATTATTCTCTTTTCGTTTTTCCTATCGTGCTCTCCGTATAGATTTTCATAGAATTTTCAAATGAGAATTTAATGATAAAGACGAGTAGAGCATCTTCAATTATTTACTGATAAACTACTGTACTCGGGAATTTTCGATTGAAAACTATTCATTTTCAATAGTATATGCACGACAAAATCTGTCATTGAAACAACCTATAGGAAACTATACATATCAATGTATTAATTCCGAAGAAGTTTGACTTTATATCGGGGAAGCCGAGTACAAACCCATAGGTAATTTCGTGTGGAAATGCCATATAGAAAACGGTTTCTTTCCTATCATGTTCTTCGTATAGATTCTCATAGGATCTTCAAATGAGAAATTAACGGTAGACACGAGTAGGGTGTCTTCAATTATTTACTGATAAACTACTATACCCAGAAATTTTCGATTGAAAACTATTCATTTTCAATAGTATATTCACGACAAAGTCTGTCTTTGAAATAATCTA
>NW_012080019.1:0-909 GCF_000956235.1 Wasmannia auropunctata
ACATCAATTATAGTAAAACCTTATAATATAGTAAAACAATATAAATTAGCTTATTATTAGCAGAATTCTGGTTTCACAACATCGAGTTCTTCCCTTTTTCATCCTTTATTTATTGATTTGCTCTTAACTTATATATCTTTAGATGATAGTCTCATTATTCTTATATAACCGGAATAATAATCCATCAATGAGTGTAAAATTTTTATGACCATTCAACTCGATGTTCTGCACCAGATTCTTTAATTTAATGTCAGACAATTGTTTGTACATGAGTTCATTCTCTGTCGTTATCACATTTACCGTTTCCGTAATTCTGCTTAGACAATCCACGTGAGTCATTCTATTAGACGAACGGTGAAGAAGCTCCAAGTGATAGTTCTGCAGGGCCAAAGACCACCTTGCTATTTTCGGATTTAGGTTAATTTTTTTTTTTTTCCATTGCTAAAGCTAAGGCATTACAATCGGTTATGACTTTAAATTTTATGCCCTTCCTAGTCAATACTTGGAGAGGTTGCTTTTATAGCGTAATCTTTAATAAACCGTCTGAAATAGCTAGTAAGGCCCAAAAAACTTTTTAATTCTCTCAGATTCTTTGGATATTGAAAATCTAAAATTGCTTGCACATGACGTTTGCTCATTGTTATACCCTTACCCGAAACCGAATATCCAAGATATTCAATCTCCTTTTGCAAAAACAGGCACTTTGATAGATTTAATTCCAACTGATATTGTTTTAGCAATAATAGAACCCTCTCAAGCATCTCCAAGTTTTCTTCGGCTGTTCGCGTTGCGATTAACAAATCGTCCATGTATATTTGGACCTTTCTGCTTTTGATTAACGGCGCGAAAATCTGCAGTATTCTCTTTTGAAATTCCGCGGGCGCTTCCGAATAACCGAATGGCATTTTC
>NW_012080020.1:0-396 GCF_000956235.1 Wasmannia auropunctata
ATAAGAGACAGACATAGAATTGAGAAATGAATAATAAAATATTTAAATTTTTATCAAAATACTAATTGTTTTAGTTTGTAATTTCTTTTTATTCTTTGTATCTTAATAGTTTTATCATTGTAGGAAATATACTAATTGCTGCATGTATGATATTGTACCTATTTATAATATTGCTCAATACAGATATAGTTTATGTTCTCCAATTATATATTACTATGCAGCAAGTATTTCCGAGTAATAAGTAAAATAAGTATGCAATTTTCAATATCGTAGAAGATCGCAATCACAATTGAAATAATTGCATAAATCACTGACTAGCAGATCACATCACAGAACAAAAAAACAATAAAAGTTTAATGCGGTCATGCTACGAAATTGTAAAATCATACATTTACT
>NW_012080021.1:0-301 GCF_000956235.1 Wasmannia auropunctata
CTGGAGTTCAGACGTGTGCTCTTCCGATCTAGAGGTTATGCTGAGAACGCAAAAAATTTATGAAATTTAGATCTCCGTTTCCTTTTCTTAGTCCAACATGGCGTCTAGAGCTGTCACGTGTGCCAATATTTGCTTCGTACAATTTGGTACCAGCCGGAACTACGAATTACATGTGCAAACAATGTTGAGTTCATAAAATTAGGCTTGGATGCTAATAAAAAAGCTGTATGTTCTTGAAAATTTGTTACGATGTGTGCGTGAGATATCGATATGGTGGTAAATATGAACACATCACTACACA
>NW_012080022.1:0-347 GCF_000956235.1 Wasmannia auropunctata
GAATCGCGCGATGATACCCATTGAATTTAATAGTGCATACATTATTAATATGAATCTAGATTCTTTTGTATCGGTGAGTATAAAATATAGTATAGAAATTAAATTTCATAACGTAATACGAATAATTTCTTTACGTCTAATAAAATTTCGATTTTTATTTCTTGCTCAAGATTTTTGTAATAAATTTTTTAAGAAAAATATATTACGCACTATAATGCACAATGTACATACATACTTAACTACATCCATTATAATTAATATAATTATGGAATTTAAAAATTTATATAAATTTCAGTTATGAATTAATTTTTGAGATTCTTAATGATTTTAAAACAATTTAAATATAT
>NW_012080023.1:0-365 GCF_000956235.1 Wasmannia auropunctata
TAGAAATTCTTATATTTAGTCCTGTTCCTAATACATTTTCAATTGGGCTCACGGCCTGATAATAATTGTATTTTTGAGTATTATATTGTCACAATGTTAATGCTAATTTATTTTTACAAAAGATAATTTTACCTGAAGCATTTTCCGCACTGATCACACACATACTCCTTCTTTTTATGTTCACGTTGTACATGATCCCATCTCGAGTAATACGAACTAAAAGAGATTCAAGAAAAATAAATGAAAGGATAAAAATAAAAAAAATATATAATTATATTATAATATTACGATGTTATTACGATATTATGTTAAAGTTACTGTTAATTGATACTCTGAAGTATTCTTACCTGAAACATTTTCCGCAC
>NW_012080024.1:0-461 GCF_000956235.1 Wasmannia auropunctata
CGTGTGCTCTTCCGATCTGTTTCTTCTGGTCAGATTGGACTTACCGATTGCGTTGCTCCTGACCAAATCTATTCCAGCTATATGACAGCCAGAGAATGAAGAGACAAACTCTGTCTCCAGCTAATTAATAGCACACGTAAACGATTATTATGATTGATTACAAACCATTATAAAAGTTAAGAGCATATAAGATAGACGACCATGTTCATTAATGGAATTAATTTAATTTAATTTCGCATTTTACTTCTAAACGATATAAATTTAACTGTTCCAAACAAAAATTATATAGTAGCAAAACAAAAGACAGAGAGAATTATTATCAATATTATCATCAAAGAATAAAAAAAATCTGACATTAATCTCGTTTTAATCAAAATGTCGTAATTATAACTTGATCTCGATTATTTAATTTAAATAGCAGATTTTTAGTGCAAACCGAATCGCGAACTAATACTTTGTCT
>NW_012080025.1:0-701 GCF_000956235.1 Wasmannia auropunctata
TACTATTTAGAATGCAAACAAACGTTGGAAATTGTAGCTTGATGTTTAAGGCATCTAATATTACATGTTAAATTTTTCACTAATAGCAAATTAATTTGTTCTAAGCTTTTTTGTAACATGCTGTCACAAGCACAATTCAACAAACCGGTCGTCTAAATCGTACCTATGAGTTTTATTAATAGTATCTCTTTCTAAATTATTGAATTTATGATTGAAAATAACTATAAAAACACAAGATTGATAAAAGAATCATGAATTAATATCTACTTTAATTGTAATTTATCAAAGAATATAGCTGTTTTGCTTACGCAACTCGATGACGGTTTTTTTCTCTAAAGACTTGCTACAGAACAACTTCGATCGTGTTAAAATAAATTATGTTAATGTCATGTGACCTAAAGATAAAGATACATTAGTGTTCCTAAATTGTATCGATATGATATAAGAACTCTTATGCTGGTTAGGTACGATTTAAGAAAGTTGATAGAGATGATAAAAATATTGATATAATTTTTATAACAATTGTAAATATGTATATACAATAAATGTAAAATATGCTATCATAAACTTTCTTTTAAGAAAAAATAACGATTCAAATTAAAAATTGCATGGTTACATTAGTATCAGCTATATAAATTGATACTAAAAATTTACATCAATTGTATCTGATTTTTTTAAATATTGATAGCATGCACAAAACA
>NW_012080026.1:0-413 GCF_000956235.1 Wasmannia auropunctata
TGTGCTCTTCCGATCTACATGATCGATAATTAAAATACAAATAAATACTACATCACATAAAACTGTATTGGATTAGAAGCGATTAATACCAAATGTAGGCAAAAATTTTTTTTACATTTTTATTAAAAAATCATCCAAACAATAATTATTTTATATTTTTTAGTTATGAAAGAAAAATTTAATAAGATTTTATCATGAAATAATTGTTAACGCATTAATTAATACAATTTAAATAACCATTCAGTAAATGTAAATTTCTGTTTAATACATATACAGGGTGATTCAGAACAACCCCTCGTCCTTGAAAAGACGTATTCTTGACTCAATTCTAAGACGATTTTTCCTTTACAAAAATTTTGTCCAAAGCTTAGTTTTCAAATTATAACGAGAAATAGTTAGCAAATTACGGGCCG
>NW_012080026.1:12901-13651 GCF_000956235.1 Wasmannia auropunctata
ATATGCATGCGCACGCATGATGAAAGTAGTTGCGTAGCGACTATCTCGTTTATCTCTCGTCACATGTCATCTTGTGTGTGACCGCGTAAGCGTGCGGTCGTGTGTCTGATCTCTCGCGCTTTCTAACGTGAATAATCCGTGATAGTAAATATACTGAGTTTATCAAAGTTCGTGTTACATCCTTCTCCTGACCCATCTACTGTTTTCTCCCTCTGCTATTTGCTCGTCCTGACTCTACGATTCCACTACGTTAATTCTTAGATCCTTTCGTTCTTACACGCGGATCACCGTCTACGGCAACGTGTGTAACGTCCGCCGCCAGTACTACGTCGCCGAAATGAATTTCTGTAAAAGCACGAAATAGGGTGGGTGGCGCCATATAGCGTGTTTTTTCCAAACACGCTAGATGGCGCCACCCACCCTATTTCGTGCTTTTACTGTCGTATAATATGATTTATTTCAATACTTTGGTTTTACGCTTTAAAATAATTTTTATTCAAGGGGAAAAGCAAAGAAACCCTTATCTATATCGATATTCAACCTTATAATGAAACAAATATCTTAATTTCCGCGACCATTATATACGCGATCGTAAAACAACTCTAATATTTTATTCTCTTATTCAGGGTAAATAAACCCTTCTCTTAATATAATAATAATATAATAATCTATCATATTTAACCACTCATGCTTAAGCGTTTCTTTGGATTCATCTATATAGCGCTACGAATTTGCCTTATTATTTCAAGA
>NW_012080027.1:0-521 GCF_000956235.1 Wasmannia auropunctata
ATTTCATTACAGCATCTGTTAACTTTTCAAATATTTTCTCTGGTAATTAAATTTTACATTAAATACTTTAATTGTACATATAAGCCTGCAATTACAATTTACGTTTTAAATGTATTTGTATTATTACAAATCTCATAAAATCTCATTCTGATTTCCTTCTAGATTTTAATAGAAAATATTTTAGTGCAAATTGTTGGTTCCTAGAAACACAGAGAGATTTCTATTCCAATGCACTACATATAACTATTGAGTTAATAACGATTGCTTGATAAAAATTTCATGTATGAGGTGAATAACTTATTTTAGGCAAAAAAGTTTGTCTTTTTGCGTATCTCTCAATTGTGTGTCCATAAAAATGATCAATTTATCATAGCTGTTATTGTCACTTCCTTATTTGATAATCGACATAAATTTTGATAATAGTAAATATATATAGATATATGTAAATGTTAATGGAAAAATATTTTATTATAGTGTTTTGAAAAGCTCTTAAAATAAGTTATATAAGAGATCGGAAGAGC
>NW_012080028.1:0-399 GCF_000956235.1 Wasmannia auropunctata
TGAGCGAGGGGAAAATCCGATTTCGATCATTACATTCTGTATGATAGTAGTGGAACTAATGATTGATATGGCAAAATTACTGCCTGAATCGACAGCATCAGAGAAAGGTGAGGTAGAAAAAACATTAAATCTAGGCTCTGTGGACAAAAAATATGAAGAGGGAGAAAAAAAAGTGGTAGTTTAACCAAATGAACATAAAAATGGAGAAACTACCGAATGGAATATTATATAAAAGAAAGAAATTGGAAACAAATTTTAGAGTTCATAAAAGGCATAAAAGGAATGCATAGTAAAGACGAAAAACGTTTAAGAATATTCATAGAAGCAGTGTGGTATATGGCGCGAAGTGGTTGCCAATGGCGACTTTTGCCGAAAATCTATGGCAATTACAGAAGTTAT
>NW_012080029.1:0-373 GCF_000956235.1 Wasmannia auropunctata
ACAGTGGAAAAAAATATAAATATAAGATTGCACTAAGAAAAGACTACAGAAATTTAACATTATTTTAAATTTGTTTCGGTTGAAAACAAAAATAAACACTGTAACAACATACCTCGTCACAACTAGTCCCAAATTATCATATTTACACATTTTATCTCTTTCAAGCATACATTTTTCCTTACCTACGATTGACTTAAAAATTGGTACTCGGGAGTTTTCGAAATTTTCGAGGTTTTCGAGGTTGCTGATTACGAATCTGAGGTCAAAATTTAGAAATTCAAAATGGCGGATTCAATATGGCGGACCCGAATTCGAAAAACGATGCAAATTTTATGAAAATGTATATCTGGGGGTTCTCGGAGTCGCTGATTAC
>NW_012080030.1:0-317 GCF_000956235.1 Wasmannia auropunctata
TGCTCTTCCGATCTGAATGTAAAAGCTATTTTTTTTATTTTCACTTGTAGCACTCATAGAAAAATTCACTTTATTTATATTATTTTTTTATATAATTTATTATAGATTATAGAATTTAGCTAACACACACACTTTTCTAGACTTGTGTATGTAAATAAAAATGTGAGTAAATAAAATGAAAATTCAAATGGTTAATACTGGATAAAATAAACAAATGATATGTATGATTCTATTAAAACTACAAATATATTTTTAGTGATAACACTTCTTCAATATCGCACTATTTTTATCTACACAGTTATGTTGTTTAAGCTTCA
>NW_012080031.1:0-1988 GCF_000956235.1 Wasmannia auropunctata
TCTCCATAACTTCGGTTTTTCATGATTTTTTGCAATTTTTTTCGGTTTTTCGCTGATTTTTCAAATTTTGATGGCTCAACGGGCTAATTAACCTTCAGATTCAAATTCAGCGGATCGAAATACATAAAAATCATACTTGATCCGGGTCAACAAAAATTTTTTCATCGCTGTAATGCAGTTTTTCATATTTTTGGGGGGTTTTTTGCATTTTACTAAAATCTGGGACCTGACCGAGCCCAACGGACCTCAAATTCGGATTCAGCGGGTCGAAAAACATGTCTGTAGATGGGTCCGGTCAAATGCACAAACCACTTTTTTTTTTGTGTGCCGGTGTAATTAATAGTTGAATCAAACTTAGCTATGAGAGCTACCGCCTTAGTAGACATAGCTAAGTTCTGGCTATTACAGATAAAAAATATCCATATATTCGCAAAAAAAATCTCGAAAAAAAGAAGGAAAGCTCAAAGGTACACCGTATATTATTCACCGGGCGCATTGAAAGCAGTCTTCAAATATGAAGAAATCCACATCGTGCTTCTTTCAACGTGTTGGACAACATTACTGTGTACTGCAAGAGATAAAAACGTTAACGTTTATACTGCACGATAGAAACGTTCTTCACTGCAAAAAAAATCGCGTTACTATTCGAGCGGAAACCTTTTCAAGAGTCGCCTCGACGGCCGATACGCGCGCCTGTGAAATTATGAATCCCACGATTAAAATGCAAAGAATGCCGATTACCTTCGCCGATTACGCTCCTACCTCGGATACAATTTTCTTGCAATTTACACGCATATTGATTCCACTGAGAGATCCGTAGCTAATTTGCGGCCGTAGAACTGTCAGAATTTCCGCCGCGATTGGTATCGAGATCCGAGCGGAACAACTAATTCGCCCTTGACCTCAGTCATCAAAATCCGTCGAAATGTGCGCGAAAGAGAACCGGTGACCCGCGTCCCCCTCCCACCCTCCCCCCTCTTTCCCCTCCCCCCACACAATAAAGGAGAACGAGTTGAAGTCTTTCCGAACCGGGTCAGGGATCTCTTCTAGCACGGCTTACTTTTTTTCTATAGCTGTGCTCGCCCGCGATCCGGAACGCGAGCTCGTGTCAAAGGTAAAAGGGAATTTACCGTTGACCGTTCACTTTTGACGATCGAATCGCGATGCCGAATACTGCAGATCGCGGGCCAAGTTGAAAGAGACTCGCGTAAACAATGCGCGTGCAAAAAACATCCAGGCCGAACGATGAAAGAAGCAGTCATTCTCTACTTTCGCCCAAATTGAACGATCACGCGAGATGAATCATATATGTTCCAGCGCAACGCTCATATCCCGAATGACTCGGCGAGAGTGTTGTTCGGAGAAAAGATTTTTTGTTTTGCACGCATAGAAATTAGGTACACAGATTACGTGGAGCAATTTAAGATTAAATTATTACGTGGGTTTCGTAATAATCGTCAGTTGTGAATGGAAAAGCATTCGTTTAGTTTGCAATTAAATTAAAAGTTTTAACTGGTCAGCTAATTTCTTTAACTATAGGGTACAGCGGGGTAATTTGAATAATTTCTAATTTTTTGAACAATTTCTCGAAAAGTAATAATTTTATTCTTAAATTGAATATGTAGCAGGAAACTCACATGTTTAAAGAATATTTACCCAATATATGAAACATATTCTTTAAATCCTGAGACGCAGCGTCATTATCCGATTTATCCCTACAATTTTAACGAAAGTCAATTTTAAGAAGTAATTGGAATAACATTGAAAATGAACATTGATATTACAATAAAAACTAAATTTTATATTTAAATGTTTTTTTGAACATTTTATAATATTTTTCAAATCAAACAAAACACAAATTAGAAAGACATAAAATAAAATTAAACATAAATTTAAAAAACATAAAATGATCATGTTAGTCCCAGTATTTTAAGTACAACGAGCATAAATGAACTTTTTAACATTAATATTATAATAAAAGTAAAACA
>NW_012080032.1:0-447 GCF_000956235.1 Wasmannia auropunctata
AAATGTATGCTTTGCGTGTAGATGGTAAAAAAGATACAAAAAAGATTAAAGGTGTTAAAAGCAACGTCGTAGCAAAGACGATAACATTCGATGATTACATGCAATGTCTGCTGGACGAAACCGAAATGACGCGAAAACAGTCTTGCATAAGATCCAAGCTGCACGAAGTGTATACTATATCCGAAAAGAAAATTGCTCTAAGTCCGTACGATGATAAACGATACATTATACCCGATTCTGTATATCATTCTATACTGCCATGGGGACATTATAAGATACCTTTATAAATAAATAAATAAATAAATAAATAAAAACAACTCATTTGCATAATACATATATATTTTGTGTGTCTTTTGTAATCAAATAATTTTTATTATAATAAAAAAAATGTTTTTTTTATATAGTAATAAACAGGAGTGTAAATTATTTTACAAGATCGGAAGAGCA
>NW_012080032.1:12861-13276 GCF_000956235.1 Wasmannia auropunctata
AATTTCATGATCTCTATCCATTTTGCTCTTCTATCTGGATTGCTAGGAAATCTATAACAAACGATATATTTACTTATGGTTTTTTGCCTAACAAGCCTACGATAACAGAGGAACGGGACAAAGATTTATTTAATTTATGCTAATATTTAGAACGTAAGATTATATTTGTACTTACCCGTGAAATGTTATTTTTTTTATTGCTGATCCTGACTTTATATCTATAGTTTTCTTCTTATTATTTACACTGCTTTTACAATTTGTTGCACTGCAACGCATGGGCATTTTGTTTTTAATATTGTTATACACAGCTTTTATAACTTACAAAAAAGTATGCAAATTGCAAACCCGATTTGTTCACCAAACATTTGGTTCAGATGATTTAGGTTAGATAAGAGGGAAAAGTGCAAAATATAGT
>NW_012080033.1:0-407 GCF_000956235.1 Wasmannia auropunctata
CGGAGTTACCGTTAGCCAAAGTTGATCAATATTTGTCCAAAATTTTTCTATGCCATAATTTTTTTGAACAGTATATTTAGGTTTCCTTTCCGCTTGCACATAATATTGTGACACCAATAAAATTGATACGAATGAGATACACAATGGATACTTGGCGTAATATTCAAGGTAACATAGAAAATTATTCTGATTATTTTATATATTTTATTTCTAAACTTCACGTTTTGAGCATTGTCTTTTTATTTTTAATTACGTGCGTCCTTTGGCAATATGCCTATGCTATTCGATAAGAATGCAATTTTGTCTTTCGTCAGAAATAAGAACTAACGTACGTTATGTTATCTCCACCGATAGGAATATTGTGAAAACATTGTACAATAATAACATCATTATATGACAATTACAAA
>NW_012080034.1:0-698 GCF_000956235.1 Wasmannia auropunctata
CAATAGATATACTTGAAATAATTTTTATTTTACTTTTTTTATGGTATTATATTTTTGGTTTTTAAAATTGAATTTTTTTAAAAATTATTTACAAAATGAATTTGCGTGATCGTATTATACATTAAAGATAATGACACTTAAGTTTTCTTTTAATACATTTTTTTCGAGGTCGTGATATACATTTAAGATAAAACAAAGATTTCATTTTTTTAATTTGATACAATTTTTTCGAAATAAAAACATTAAAAAATATACTTTTCGATTTTTTTTACATTTTTAATGTCTTTTCCTCGGATTTCACTAATTTTTGCTAAGTTTTTGTTGCATTTTATTTATTTTACTGATATCATTCCTTATTTTTTAATTTAATTCATTTCATTTTATTTTTTATTTGATTTGATTTATTTTTAATAAAATATGATTACACCTTTTATTGTATATTTAAAATTGAAATTTTATAAAGAAGAAGACGACGATATAGCAGACCAAAGGGACCATACAACATTGAAATTTTACGAAAAAGCAATGAAAAAGACGGCGACAACAACAGCAAAATATAGGGGACAAGATTGAAATTTTGCGATGAAGACAACGACGACATATCAGAATGACATAAAAGCGGGCAAAAAATAATATGCACTTTATATGCTTGTGCATCAAATGCTTATGGACATCGCTATTACGGCATTGTGACTAGA
>NW_012080035.1:0-552 GCF_000956235.1 Wasmannia auropunctata
TATATTGAAAGAGACAACTACATTATGGATGTTATAATTAGGAAGAAGGGGAGAACAGACGGAGAGTCATAATTATGTACTTTTTTACATATATTTATATATATTTTGTATATATTTTTATATATTTTTACATTTGTATATATATATATATATTTTAAACTTAAAATAATAAATATATATATTTTTTATTTATTGCCTGGCGGCAGTGGGACGTATCCCGGCGGTAGTGGGACGTATCCCGGCGGCAGTGGGATGTACCCCAGCGGCAGTGGGATGTACCCCGACGACGGGACGTATCCCGCCGACGGGACGTACCCCGGCGACGGGACGTATCCCGCCGACGGGACGTATCCCGCCGACGGGACGTATCCCGCTGACGGGGCGTAACCTGCCGCCGGAATAAACCCCGGTGGTGGTGTACGGCGCTGGGCACAGTATCCCGGTGGTGGCGACGGCGCTGGCACGTATCCCGGTGGTGGCGACGGCGCTGGAACGTACCCCGGTGGCGACGGCACTGGAGCTCCAGGATACCCCGATAGAGGTGCTGGAATA
>NW_012080036.1:0-354 GCF_000956235.1 Wasmannia auropunctata
AACAATTTTACTTATATGCATAAGCAAACAAAAATAACTTCTAGTTTTTTTATAATCAATCAGAAATAAAGAATATTCGAAAGAAACAAAAGTTGCATGACAATTGTGTTTTCTGAACAAGCCCACTGACATAAATTATTATCACATATTATCACATTGTTACACACAAGGGCTTGAAAAAAAAATAATTTCTCAGTATAGTACAATACTTAAGTCAGTTTAGGTAACAATTTTACTTATATGCATAAACAAACAAAAATAACTTCTAGTTTTTTTATAATCAATCAGAAATAAAGAATATTCGAAAGAAACAAAAGTTGCATAACAATTATGTTTTCTGAACAAGCCCACTGA
>NW_012080037.1:0-836 GCF_000956235.1 Wasmannia auropunctata
GACGTGTGCTCTTCCAATCAGTTTGTGTACGTTTAATTATTGTGCGTATGTCATTTGTGTCTCCACCCCATATGGAAATATTTTCTCCGCTGCAAAAAAGAAATAAATGTCAATTGGACATACCTAAAAAATAATTGGATATGTATTATTGCTTTAATTAAATATACATATTATACCTTTCCTGTAAAGCTCGTTCCCATTCGTTTGCTATTAAAAAATTAGTTTGATCACAAAATAGCAGAAAACATGTTTTGTAATGTGAAATATATGTTTTGATATTAACGATCGTATTAAGTATTTTATGGTATGTTAGTGTTTCTTGTATAACATGGTTGTACGGCAGTATGAAAGCTTTTACTGTTATATTTTGATTTCGTGGGATGAATATACATCCCGTGTACGTAGATGAGGTATAATTTGTGTCTACAATAACATTATCATTATAGAGCACGATAATATCACAATCTTTAGGTAGCAAAGTCTTCATATGTCCTGAAATGAAAGAAGAATGGTTTTAAAGCTGTTAAGAAGTTTTTTATTATCTGATACTTATTTGTAACAGAGAATATGAAAAAATATAAAATATATACCTTCTACTTTGAATAAAGCATTTGTGGGCGAAAAAAATAAACTAAGTATTGGCTTAACTAATATATTTTGAATTTGTTCAAAAGATCCTTAAGTATTGAGTTCCTTTACACAATAAAGGCTAGATTTTTTCAAAATTTCCTCTATTGCAACATGGTTCCACGATCTGAAAATAATAATTTCATACTCAAATTTATGCTGCATTTATCTTACAATGTGACGTACTTTTCATTCGCATTTATCAAATA
>NW_012080038.1:0-330 GCF_000956235.1 Wasmannia auropunctata
TGCGCGACTCTGAACTCATCCTGTTTGGAGTCAAGGATCTGCCTTCTGAATCCCCGGAGACCGTTGCTGCCCTCATTGCTGGTACCCTTGGGATCGAGATCTCGCCGGATGACATCGTCTCGGCGTGGAGGATCCGGGCGAGCGGGGATCGCCCGCGGCCATTGGTGGTTAGAATGTCCACGCATGCGGTAAGGAACCGCTGGATTGATGCGAAGAGAGCCAGGGGTGTTCTTCATGGCTCGGATGTGGATCCTTCACTTGGGGATCTCCGGATCGAGATCAACAAGCGGCTATCGGGTTCTGCGAGGCGGCTTCTGGGTGATGCGAGGC
>NW_012080039.1:0-320 GCF_000956235.1 Wasmannia auropunctata
ATTAAATTATCTGCAGATCAACAATCGCACCGTTGATTATCATGCGGTCCGCGTGTGTATAGCGTGTCTGGCAAATAAAGATCGGTGATAGGGTCAGTAATGATAATAATAATAATAATAATAATAATAATAATAAAATGGTTGCGATATGTCTATTTGAAAACAATTTGGATGTTCTTAGAACAAGAGATATTTGTTTGCAGGAATTTCTTTACTCGCTATGTTGCACGTTTCTTTCAAAACACTCTGTTTGCCCAACGGGAAACTCTGCCAGCCGTGGAGTGTTAGCGTAAGCGAATATTCACCAATAGATAAGGACG
>NW_012080040.1:0-1336 GCF_000956235.1 Wasmannia auropunctata
ATTGTTTAAGATAATTTCTCTCTTGTAAGCTGATCGTTTGACTGACATCGTAAGTTCTGTGATATATTTTTGAATTATTTTTATCGTTTCTTGGAGCATTTAATTAGCACCTAATTCTGCTGTATTTGTTTTTTCATTTACGCAATAAACATTTTTTTTTTTTGGGATTGGCTGATTTAATGTTAAGCCAGCCCCCCCCAATATTTTTTTAATTTTCTGCCAAACGGTTTGAGCACCTAATTTCGCATTTCAGCACCTAATTAGCACCTAATAAGCATTTTAATTTTTATTTCTAACTATTTAAAAATTTATTTGGCGCTGGTGGAATGGAGGCTAGTTTAATAGAGATAATTAAAGAAATGCTTTGAAGCATTTATAACATACATATTAGGTAGTCCATAATAGACCGCAGCTAAAAAATGATATATATTATAGATAATATGTCAATCTGAAGCGATCTGCCTTGTCCAAAATGGACAATGATATTCAATCACGTTAAATAAATAATGGGCATTAGTATCATGTCTAATGTCGTATCTTGCTTTACACTTTATTAAATCGACAAACGATTAATACTGATAGATGCGACCAAGGCAAAGCATTATTTTATGGAATGACTTTCGAATATTGAACGTGATCTTTTTCCAATAAGGAATTCCTTTTGATTACAAATTATAAATCATTTTCCACAGTCAATGTTTACCAAAAATAACGCAATGCGGATTGAATTGCAAACTGAATTGCAGGCGATTGCATATAAAAAACGAAACAAATTAGAAAATTCGTTTTATCCGACCGATTAATTTTACCGTCGTAATATTTATTTTATCTAAAATTTTATACTTGTGCAGTCGTAGACTATCGATTACGACACTTCTTTTTTTAATAGGCTTTGAAACGCACTAATATTTTGCAAATGCGAATCGATTGATTGATACGATTGATTGACTTGATTGATATACTGTCTCTAGACTAAAAATATAGTACACCATTATGGTTCGCATTTGCAAAATATTAATTATATATAAAATACATATTAAATATATATATATATATTAAATATATACTGAAAACATATGAAAAAAAGTGTCGCAACCGATATGTGCATGACTGTACGTATAAAGCAAGCTTAGTCCGCGCTAGAAATTATAAATAAAAGAACAACATTATAATTTTAAAATGAGCTTATAGATGCTTTGTAAGAGAAAAGTATGCCTAAAAATTTGTGCATGTGTACGTGATATCAATGCTATGCGAATTGCAGAAGAAAATGCGACAAAGAAACTCACCATTTTATATTACGGATTGTTTGTTGTACTCTTAGAAAACTAGAGCT
>NW_012080041.1:0-769 GCF_000956235.1 Wasmannia auropunctata
GCGTCAAGTTAAATAAAAATTATGTTATTCAATCTAAGTGATGTGTATATTGTTTATATAAAATATTTGTTGTCAATAATTGGTGTCAAATTATACTCTCATAAAATGATTAATTTATAACTCGAGTGATATGTACGTATGTACTTGTAACACAAAATGAAAAAATTAAATCTTAATAAAACAATTTTTATGTAAAAGCACTTGGCGCTGCTAGACTTAATAAGAAAAGCAACAATAAATAAAAAATTTTAAAGTAATAAATTTTATCAGAAATTTAAATTAAATAAAGCACCAAGTGTTTTTACATAAAAATTATTTTATTAAGATTTAATTTTTTAACTTGACGCCATTTACTGATATCAAATCTTTTACACAATAGTATTTGAATAATAAGACACCGTACATAATTTTTATTTAACTTGACGCCGATTTACTGATATTAAATCATTTATAGAGATAATAGTAATATACATATCACCGAAATAAAGTTAACATCAAAGTACAAAGAAAAATACCATTTAAGTTTTCTCTTTTAAAAAAATTATATTTAATTTGAATACAAGTTTTTTTTCAAGGAGCGCGGTTACACTTGACACCTTTTTTTTACTTTTTTTTTTAAAGTCAATTTTGTAACGATATGTCACGCATTTTGTAGTATCAAGTGACGCGGTAGCGGCGCGACGCCAAGTATATAAAAGTGGGGTGATGACCTATGAGTATACGGCACTGGCACTGTCGAAGCGCTACCGCTAGCTTTATCTCGAAGTTT
>NW_012080042.1:0-415 GCF_000956235.1 Wasmannia auropunctata
TGCCCACGGTACGCTAAGAAGGGGGTATCGAATGGAGTCATGATGCATGACCGCAATTTACATTGTTCATAAAAATGACATTATAATTAATAATTTTGATTTCTATGTTTTACAGAACGTTAGGGATAATTCTTCTCTATTGTTTAGTAAAAGAATCATTGTTGTATCTTTCTCCGTTGTGCGTTTATTGTTAATTATTTATTGAAAATAAAGATACGAGTTTGAAAATTATACCTAACATTGTACAATAATTTATAATAAAAGAATTGACATACGCGAGTTTCTGCAAATTAATAGTTGTTCGTTTATTTAATACTTTATAAATTTTAATCAAGGCGTGGTACGGTATGCCGCGCTATTGCATCATGGTGCGCTTGTGTGACGCATCATTGCATTATCAATCACAATGTAGAAT
>NW_012080043.1:0-386 GCF_000956235.1 Wasmannia auropunctata
ACGTGTGCTCTTCCGATCCCTTATATAATCAATATCGAAGCTCAGGTTTGTCATAATTATTTGCGTATTATTCATGTATGTTAGTATGAAATTTGAATAATATTTATGCACCAAAGGAGCTAAGTATTATAAATGTGCATAATAGTATTATTAAAAATTGGTTACTATAGTGTAGAGAACAAGGGCGAAAATATTATATTTTTATATCTTTAGATTGGAATATTCTCGGAAAAATAGGAAACAATGCTTTAATATAAAATACATATATTAATTTTTATTAATAAAACAATTTAAAATTATTTCTTTAAAATAAAATTTAGAAAAAATAAAAGCCATTTTGTTAAATTTCAGTACCAATGACAATTTAAATGCTTACTACAAAACTG
>NW_012080044.1:0-314 GCF_000956235.1 Wasmannia auropunctata
TAATTATTGTAATTATGATCATTCTTTAACTTTTAAATATATGTTTATTTATAAATAATCAAACGAAATAACAAAAATGGTGTGTAATGTTTAAATATTTATCAGCAGAATATTATATAGGTACCTCAAATGTTTCCAGCAAACACACTATTTAAATGTAACATTGTAATATTCTAGCTGTATTGCAAAAATGTTATAATGTTGCTGTAATATTGCAGTTTTAATTAGTGTTTGCTGGGTTTCAATGTCTGTTTGAGTCCTACTCTGTACATTTAGAATATAACGAAGAAAATAAGCGTAAAATCGAGGGGGTA
>NW_012080045.1:0-1090 GCF_000956235.1 Wasmannia auropunctata
CCGAATACAATATAAAACTCGCATGATAACAATGTAATCTAACCGAATGCGAAGATTTCTTGGCACTGGGACAGAGGGCATTGATCGAATGTGCGGCACTGAAAAAGTTTGCACTCAGTGCGCACTAGTGCAAGCTGCCGAATTCGCTATAAAGGCACGCGTCGTATTTTACTGTGCGATAAGAATTGTCACATCTTGTCAAATAGTATTAGTTAAAATAACCATAAACAATTTGCGCATGCGCATGCAATGTTACCGCGTGCTATGTGAATATGTATGAATGCCGGAAAAAATAATACTTGCCGCGCGGCAAGCATTTCCGCGTCCAGTGTGCAGGAGCCCACAGACTTTTGCATAACGCATAAGACGTAAAGCATAAGAGAATCAACCAATCAGAGTCCTTCATTTTATACTCTGATTGGTTGATTTTTTTATGCCTTATGTCTTGTGCGTTATGCAGCGTTATGCAAAAGTCTGTGTCTCGGCCTTAACTGTCGTAACTGTGTATGATTAAACCAGAGAGGATCCGAGAGCGGACATGCCAGCCTTTTGGCTGTAACGCTAAAATGCCGTTGCGCACTATCGCCCTCTGAAAAAGTGGATCCAAATTACATAGCAAAATCAAGATTTCTGCAAAATTTGTGATGCGTGTCCGTACTAAATTCACTTTTCGAGTCTGCTGGAGCTTTAAGGGCTGTCTACAATAAGAGTATTAAGTCTTAAGAGGATGCTGAAAGGTCGGCCAAATTTGTACAAGGTCGATAAAGCAGACTCTTCAGTGTCAGTAGTATCTCTAAATGAACTTCTTACAATATCTTCTGGTCTCACTCAAACACGTGGAATGTCCTTATCTAACTTATTGAAATGCCATCTCTTGGAAAATCCGGCACTTACTGCCAGACGCAATTTTTGCTGTCTTTACTTTAGCCGAGCGTTCGAATTACCACAAATTGCATTCTAAGTAATAATTGTTTTTCTACGCTTTTAATCGTTGCTCCAAAGGTCTTGTATTATTCGTGCAAGTATTCCGTATTCGCGCGAATTACTTTTTTTGTACATATGAGCTACAGAACTTTTGTATCAATGAAAT
>NW_012080046.1:0-377 GCF_000956235.1 Wasmannia auropunctata
AATCATAAGTTTAATTTATTCGGCAGCCATTTATAATAGCGATAAATCAATCTTATGATTAGCCATTTGCGTGTCCAATCAGGACTCGTAACACCGGTCGCGCTTCTCTGATAATCTAGGACTCTAACGCGTATTAAGTATCAAATCGGTATCAAATCGCTTGATACGGTCGGTGTAAACGTTCGCGAATTATCTTAGTACGGTATGATACTCCTGAATCGCTAGTATCAGACCAAAATAGTACGCATATCAAAAGATTCTGACGCACTGTAAATACTTAGCTCGTTTTCAATCGGATTAAATACGTCACGGCTGCATTAGGTTAAAGTTGCTTTAAGATTAAAATTAGAATTAGAGATCGGAAGAGCACACGTCTG
>NW_012080047.1:0-518 GCF_000956235.1 Wasmannia auropunctata
ATACGAGGTAAATGAACATATGGTTATAAATTCATTTTGACAGTTGACGTAATATTGATCGTAACTGTATTTCTTTAATATTTTCCGATATTAATTAATTATTTAGTGTACAAATAGATTTCGTATAAAAGAAAAAGTAATTTCTTAGAAAAAATAATGATAATCTCGGTGTTGTTAAGAGAGCCCTCGTAGCATCTCTAGCATTTGTCATATCATCATGCCTGAGCGCGCGAAATTTTAGCTCTGTGATTAGCCTACTTTAATCGCTACTAATTTAAAAACTATTATAGTCTCGACATTTTCGTATTAGGATTTTCGTCTTAGAATATTCTAAAAAATCCGCACTTAAAAGAAATCTGCGAGTTTTGGGACACCTGTATATAAAATTGTTGAGGATATTGACTCAATAATGAGCTGGACTTAGACTCTGGCGGAATAGCAAATAAAAAGGTAGTAAGCTCTTAATAAGTGAACACGTGTATTTGAATGTATGGCTGTACTGCTAGCGGGATGCAATA
>NW_012080048.1:0-355 GCF_000956235.1 Wasmannia auropunctata
TGTGCTCTTCCGATCTAAGGCAGGAGCACATGAAATGTATAACGAAGTATAAGCATAGCATAAAGCGGCTAGACCAATGAGCAGTTAGCATAAAGTCGCCATATTGATTTATATAAGATTCTCATTGATCTAGCCGACTTATGCTATGCTTATACTGCATTATGCATTTCATGTGCTCCCGGCATTAGGCCCGGAACTCATGAAACACATAACAAAGCATAAGCACAACATAAAGCCGGTATCAGACTACACATTGGAGATTGAGATTAAGATTGAGATTAATAGCGTTTTCGATTTGTTGACTCGATCCGACTCCGAGTCAAAATAGTCTGTTCTTTTTAGCGTTTCTTGTACA
>NW_012080049.1:0-550 GCF_000956235.1 Wasmannia auropunctata
CCGATAAGTATATAATAGAAAAATATATATACCCATTCCTGGCCATTGCGACCCTAACGCTGAAAATATAAAGCAAACAGGTCTTTTCACATTTTTACAATTTTGAATTTTTTTTATTAATTCTTGTTGTGAAGTATTCAGTATAATATACCCTCTCCACGGATGACCATCTATATTGTCTGAGTGAATATCGTGTAGTAAACGGATATATTCTACATCTATTTGATGATTAGCAATCTACAATGATAAATTTTTTAAAATAATACAACGTAATGTTTATAATTGTCCAGAATAATTTCAACTGGTTTTTGAAAAATATGCTAACGTCATTTAAAAACAATTTTACTGATTCTTTAGTGCGTCCAGATAATATTACAAGTCTTGGCAAATCATCATATGGCGCACTATTATTAACTTTCTGTTTTGGATTCCATTTTAATAGCACATGAGCGTTAGACCCCCCAAAACCAAAAGAATTGATACCTATGTAACCATTTTTAAGTGGAAATGGTTGTTCGACGACACGAATAGTTCCATCTATCAAGGCATC
>NW_012080050.1:0-843 GCF_000956235.1 Wasmannia auropunctata
GCTCAGAGATGTGTATAAGAGACAGAATATGTATAACTTATAATAGTTATTTAAAATAGTTATTTAAATAACTTCTTATTTAAATAACTTAAAGTACTTTAAATTGAACAAAGTTATATTTTTTTGTAACTGATATTGATAGCAACTAAACTGTAAAAAATGGTCATGTTCTGCGTATAGGGCAGATCACCCTTCCTTATCCGGCTACGGCCTTTGAAAAATCCATGCTTCTCACATGGACAGTTGTATGTGGTCTGCTCACGCGTCGGAAAATCTTCTGATTTATTCGTGTACGCACCAAATGGAAAAACAAAAAATATTGTGTATCCAAAAGTACTTCAATAAATAGAATTAAATTACAAGCACTTTCTTTCCTTTAAGTAGCATTGCAACGCATGCCGGGTAACCGCTAGTATATGATAAATATCTTGCTAACGTACCGGTTTTGACAGTTCGAAGTCAACAAAACGAATGATTAGTAATTATTAGTCAGTAATGTAAAGATCAATGAGATAAGTCAAAACATTAAAATATATGTTAAAACCTATTTTGTACAGTTGTGTGTGTATGTCTTGCTTTTATGACATTTATACATATAAAGAAGTATGCTAATTGTAAGTGTAGCTGTTTTTTTATTAATATTAAGAATTAAGTTTGATACGTGCAGATTACATATTATATTAAAGCGGAGTTGAGTAGTATATGCCTTATCTTGCTGAAACATCAAACATCATCAGATACATGAAAAAATAGTGATCAAATAAGACAATAAATATCTAATACTATCACATTTATTGATGAAAAATTCTTAAGTAGAGGTATTGGAAATTAAGTTAATTATTA
>NW_012080051.1:0-549 GCF_000956235.1 Wasmannia auropunctata
GGTCTGCCTTGCCAGCCCGCTCAGAGATGTGTATAAGAGACAGGATTTATCGGATCGCGCGTATGAATTCTTGTATATATGTCGGTTTTTAATCCCGTCAAGAAATTTCGAATAGCATTAGTTTCAACGGAATTCACGAATTGCGTTGCCTGTTCCGGACTTTCGGTTTGATAACATGATTTCAATTGTTGCAGGATCATAGATATTCTGCTGCCATAATCAACTACGGTTTCCTCCGGATGTTGCATTACTTTAGAAAGTTCCCCGTGCAATTGTGACGATGAGTAAACCGGTGCAAAACGCGTTTTTAACACTGCTAATAGCGAATCTATATCATTATATTCTCCGCTTAAGACTACCCTCAATGCAGGACCGACTAATTTATTTTTTATCATCTGGACAAGTCCGTATTCGGCACTCGGAGACACCATGTTTTTCGCGTGCATGCAACTGTTAGTAAATTGAGATACAGGCATATTTTTGCCATCAAAAGGAAGAATTGTCTCGGCTGCATCTCTAAGACTTATGTATTTCGCATACGGCGCGTTT
>NW_012080052.1:0-526 GCF_000956235.1 Wasmannia auropunctata
GACGTGTGCTCTTCCGATCTTCTCTACTCTTTATATCTAATACTTATTTATATCAAATACTTGGTAATCTGTATGATCTCATATATGTTTTTAGACAACTTTTATTTGTTAAAATAATATTTTTTTTGTTTAGATAAGATGTACCTAATGTACACTTGCATATACTTTGTGTAAATTTTTTTTTAATGATTAGTATCTCGATAACTATTGCTAAGGTCACAAAATGGTAGAGGACTTTTTTGTCCAGTTTGGTCCACACTACCTTCCCACAAGCGCTGTACTATTGAGTACGAGACACCCTGTATATGTATTGTATATGTACAATATATACATATGTATGTATATTTTTATTAGATATCTATTAATAAAGGTATTCGATATCTACTAATAAAGGTAGACGAGCATCTGCGGATGCAATTAAATCAAAGGCAGAATGATGCTGTTTGTACAAATAAAAATATAAATAAAATTACAGAGAAATGTCTAAGTATTAAATGAGAGATTTTAGACGAGGAAAACGCTGCAA
>NW_012080053.1:0-462 GCF_000956235.1 Wasmannia auropunctata
GTTTTTGATACGAGCGCGCAACGACAACAATTACCTTGTGGGAGATCCTGCAACGGAACCGAAACTTGAGTTATTCAAAATACAGTGGCGAATGCCGCACGTTACGTTGAACGAAGTCAATAAACTATCCATGCTGCAAGCTTTGGAAAGTGGACGATATCTGAATATGACTTTCCGTTTATGGGATTTGTACGAGTACCCGCTATTGCCTGCCACGACGAAACATTCCTGGGCTGTCAAGACTACGCCTCAGCTAGAAAAACCGCGATATGTTATCTTTGCCATGCAGACTAATAAAAAAAATGTTATGAAAAAAAGTATATCTTTCTTTGATCATTGCAAACTAACCAATATAAAACTATATTTAAACTCTGAATTTGATCCATATGATGATCTGAACGTAGACTTTGACAAAAATAGAGTCGTCATCTTGTATGATATGTTTACACGTTTCCGTAAATC
>NW_012080054.1:0-551 GCF_000956235.1 Wasmannia auropunctata
TGTATAAGAGACAGGTATACGGCACTGGCACTGTCGAAGCGCTACCGCTTAGCTTTATCTAGAAGTTTTGCCTCGTCAGATTTCCGATTTTTAATATCTCGGAAACGAAAGTTCTAATGAAAAATCTAATGACACTTTCATTGTATAATGTCGATACGAGCTTTCGATTGAAACCAGTCCGAATGAAATCGATGCAGTCAATCCCGAGATCTCGAAATCGAGTCTACAAAAATCTACAAAAACGTCACTTCGGCGATTCCAGACTTTTTCAATTCAGTAATTTCCAACGACGTATGTACAGGGTGGACCATTTTAATCCATCCAGTCGAATATCTCAAAAATCAAGCCCGGGAGAGAAAAATTTTTTCGACAAAAGTTGTTTGGTATATATACATATACAGGATGTCCGGTAATAACCGGCTAAAATTTCGTGGGCTGGTAGAGCAGATTAAACTGAACAGAAAAGTCCTCTACCATTTTGCAAAATTCGCAATCGTTAACGAGATAATTAATTTTTGAAGATTGGCGAATAAACGCATATCCGTCCGGCC
>NW_012080055.1:0-382 GCF_000956235.1 Wasmannia auropunctata
ACACAATACTTCAAGCAGGTAAATGTTATTTTATTTTTTATTAAGGATACTATTTATTTATAATTTAAAAATAACTTTTTCTTTGACTTTTTAATTATTTAAAGATTTAAAAAATTTAAAGATTAAATAAATTAAATTCTAGATATACAGTAAACTGCTAAAATTTTCTAAATTAATATGATAATGTTACGATATAAATATTACATTTAATGAAACACTTATTAATGTTAAAAAATTTAGCTTAAAATTTACGTTTACTTTACGTTCTTCAAATCATTTCTTTTTTTATTTCAGAAAGGCAAAATAACGTTAGACAAAGAAGATCTCGACGTACAAATTCATTGAGTCGAACAGAGGAAGAACATACATTCAGAAGAAATAC
>NW_012080056.1:0-557 GCF_000956235.1 Wasmannia auropunctata
GGAACACTCTGCGTGTATTATACAGAAACAAGATAAAATTCTTATTATTTATTGAAAAATTAAAAAAATATTTCTCGAGATTTTGGTCTGTCGTAATATTGAGATTAAATCAAAATTCTTCTCTTATCTCAGAATCTGATTTTTAACACTTATACCTATCGCTTGCATCATATCAATAAAACGCAGTACAAGATTGTAAATTTACATAAATTACCCGGGAAAAAAAGTTCCACATATAATTATATATAATTATATGCAAAATCTTGGAAGGCAACGGCAAACCACCGAGAGTATCTTTGCTAAGAGAACCTCTTCCTAAAAAATGGCCGCCGTTCGGAACCGGCGTTAAATTGTAGGTCCCGTCTGCGTATCTGCGTAAAAGTGTAAATAGCGCACATTGCAGAAATACGATAGAGTCACTATGCTCTGACAAGAGTAGTAGGATCACTAGATGGATGGATATGCAAAATATGTCCATATATGTTTTTTTCTTTTGTAAAATTATTCTTTAATACAAAATTGATAATAATAAGAAGGGAACAAGATCGGAAGAGCAC
>NW_012080057.1:0-1005 GCF_000956235.1 Wasmannia auropunctata
AAGTAGGTGTTTTTAAGATTAAATGAAAGATTACATTTAGCCATTGTATCTGTATAAATTTCAATTATCTCGAATCATTCAAAAATTATTTAGGTGGCCTTGAACTTTTGGCAGTCTTTGTATAATATAATCATACATATAATATAATTGTACTAAATCAAAAAACAATATAAAAATACAATACAATGAATACAAAAAAAAATTATAATCTGCTTGGTCAGGAAGGCTTCTACCATATTGTATTTTGTCAATGTTGTTTTTGATTTAGTATGATCTGATTATATTGTTATATGTAAATACATTACGTGATAAAATGGAATGTAAGTGCTTTTGTACTTACATTCGAGGTAAATTGCTATAGGGAGAGATAGGAATCCTTCATACGCTTTTGGAAGTTTTGCTTCCCAAACTGTATTAAATGCTTTTACACTACTTAAATTTGTATCAATAAATAGTATAGATATCCAGCTACAATAAAAATATGCAATTAAATAATAAATTAATTAATATAACTAAACGCAGATGATTTTTACAAAACTTGAAAATCGTACGAATCTATCCCTCAGGCGGGATAGTTTCGTATATGTAATAGGGCACCCATACATACACATGGGATAGCTTCGGATATAAACATAAAACAAAAATTATTAAAAATATTTATTGACAATTAAAATTTTAATGAAAACAATTTTGTCAGTAGGTAATTAAACATTTTTTATAATTAAATTTTTTATAAACTTTTGCATAAAATAAACTTCTTTAAATCAGTATTTAAATCAACGTTGCGATCAAAATTCAAACATTTAACTGAAATAATTGTTTTACTTAAATAACAAAATAATATATACATAAACGAAAGATGCCCTCATGCTTGTGTACGAATCTATTCCAAATTAAAAAAAAATAACTACGCTATTTTTTTATAAAATTCACTAACAATACGATAAAATTAATGATTAAAGTATAATTTTAAGACATTTTACTTACTAAAGATCGGAAGAGCAC
>NW_012080058.1:0-418 GCF_000956235.1 Wasmannia auropunctata
GATGTGTATAAGAGACAGATATATACCTGTGATCGTCTCTGTTAGCGTGTTGTCATCATTAGAGCCATTATTTTTTTCACATTCTAAGAAAGAATAAAATTGTGATTATATTAAGAATGATTCTGTTTAAATTAAAAATATAATGCATATACATACATGTATGTGTACACGTGCATTCGTGTGTGATGTGACGTCCGTCTAAAAAAAATATATATATAATAATAAACATATAACAAAAATATTCAATTTAACTTCTTATTTGCAAATGCACAAATTAAAATCTTGGAATATTGTCATTAATAAGAACGCCTGCTCTCTGTATAACCTTCCCCAAACGAATAAAGCATTATTACATTACGCATATATATTATCTTACCTTTAACCCCGTATTATTGCAATTATTAACAATATAATTTTA
>NW_012080059.1:0-736 GCF_000956235.1 Wasmannia auropunctata
AATATTTGTCCAAAATAACAATAAAATTTCTTCAAAATTATATAATACTTAGATTATTAAATATAAATATAAAATAAAGATTCTTAAACATACACTTCTTTTTACAGTTAGTTTTTCAAATTATTATTGCTCAATAGTCTTAATAATTTGTCAGCGGTCGAAAAAATAGTAAAATATTTTTAATGTTACAAAGATGGTCCTTTGAATTAGAGCAATAATACTTAGAAAAATTAACTATAAAAGAAAGTGTATGTTTAAGAAGATCTATTTATTTTATATTTATTTATTAATCTATGTATTATATAATTAAGAAGAAATTTTGTTTATTTTAGACAATTATTAATTTTAAAGTGATTTTTATTCCGATCCTAAAAGGAGGGTACAAGTTTTAAATATTTTTCTAATAATTTCGCAATGAAATATACTGTTCGAAATATTTATCCAAAATAACATTGTAATGTCAATTTTATTGGTCTATTATTTCTTAGCGATCGTAAAAAATGTTTGTATATATGTATATATTTAGAAAAATATTCCGACAAATATGTATATATATTGGTCCAAAAAATTAAAGGATCACTTGTTCTATTATCTAAAAAAAGGCAAACTTCAAGATAGAGCAACTTCGTCAAAAATGATCATATCGAGATGTTCAAAAAAGCATTTTACAGCTTGAAATCTCTACTTTCCAAATCGATACTTTAGAAAACGATCTTACTGATCTTTCATGGAATTA
>NW_012080060.1:0-336 GCF_000956235.1 Wasmannia auropunctata
TCAAGAGAAATAATATAAATATAATATTAGTAAAATAAAAAAAATGATAAAATAAAAATCTATAATATTGATAAATACTACATTAAATAGCGTATAGCAAATAATTTTGCGAAAAATTGGTAGCGTTTAGCAGAAAAAAGGCATTGCAACTGTTTTGTTTTTTGATTAAGGGTGGCACTCGATTGCTCACGTTACAATTAAACACAAGCCAATCGCAGCGCTTGAAATTAGAAAGCTTCTAAGCACCGGCTGCTGTGAGTGGCTGTGTCCAATCGTAGTCAATCGGAATCCTCTCTTTGAGCTTTAATTGATTCTCTTGCCCTTATATAGTTCCTC
>NW_012080061.1:0-444 GCF_000956235.1 Wasmannia auropunctata
TGGCGGGACTGGCGGGTAGCGAGTCGAGCGTGAAGACGAAGTGACTCTTTGGGAACAAACCTCCGGTTTTTATACCCGCTCGGGCGCGCGTTCGGGTTCCTTCGCGTTTCGTCGGTGATCTTCGGGGGGTTGCAAGAGGGAGGGACGTTTGGTGGGGCAAAGTTCCTCGTGCGCCTGGCTGGGTGGTGGAAACAAAAGATAGTCCGGGCGCGCCGCGCCCTGTTCCTGCTAGAGGGTGGTTGACAGGGACGATGCTGTTCTTTGCATCGTTACAAATATTAAAAGTTTTAACGCACTATAGCACTAAGCACTAAACAGTGCTTTTAATGCTCAAAAGTTATTATTTGGTCCCTCCTTACCATTAAATTTTTGTAAGGATAGTACAAAGCTCAAATACACGTGTAACTTTCGTCCGATCGATTTTATTTTCTACTAATGGATAAA
>NW_012080062.1:0-370 GCF_000956235.1 Wasmannia auropunctata
AAACATGTATGATGCCAGATGCCAAAATATATGACATTTTATGCAACTTTACTTCTTAACTGAAAAAGACTTTGTGTAGTACGAAACGTTTTATTTTTATGTTGCATTTGACATTAAACTATTATTTATGACTTCACATTTTACCCTTCTTGTTCCTTAACTGAATAAACTTTTTTACATATTTTAAACATTATAAAATACATATTTAAAAAGAAATAACATCTTGTTAATAACGTCATGATACCAGTATGCTGACAGTTTATAGGAAAGCAAACGATATCCCAGTATTCCCAGTGAGAAATAATTTTCAATTGACATCGAAATCACCATATCGATGTCGATTCGATATTGAATTGGCGATCATTTCTCA
>NW_012080063.1:0-435 GCF_000956235.1 Wasmannia auropunctata
TATATATACAGAGTGTTCCATTTTATATTTGACAGTCAAATATTTGGAAATCGCGTTTAAGAGAAAAATGTTTCAGACAAAAGTTTTGGGACTTCAAGGGGACATAAGATGATAACATTGATTTGACCCTGAGTGGCTTCATCAAGGTCAGGACAAGGTCATTTTGAATTTTTTAAACTCCCTATTTTTAAAAGAGTATCAAACGAAGGGCTAGTGAGCCTTGCACGGAGTTAGTGCTGAAATTACGTATCTTCCATATTTTTAATTGCATATTATTGTAGCTTATTTCGAGAGCTTTCCAAAACAAATGTATAAAATGTATTTTGGTTAGGTAAATCTTAAGTTATGAAGCTTGAAAGTTACAGTACCGTCGACATTAGCATTATCCAAGGTGTCCGAACAATGGCTGAAACCTTTTGAATGTAGATCGGAAGA
>NW_012080064.1:0-523 GCF_000956235.1 Wasmannia auropunctata
TATGTCATTTTTTATATAAGGAAATTAGTAATTTACTCCCATTTATCAATATATTCTTTTCGAGAGAAATGGAATGGAGAAATACAAAATAATTTGTAAAAGAGATTAGTTACAATGCAATAAATGATGTATTATCGTAGTTTTAGATTTTCGTGTTTCTCATAAAATTATTGATTTTTTTGCAACCAATGTTATATAAAAAAATTTATTTTGCAAACGCAATATTACTCGCATTAGGCCCAATTAAAAATTATTAATTGCTAAATTATAGAAATATATCTGACATCGATTTAAACGATGCAAATAAGGATTTTATTCACCTAATTTCAATGTATATATTTCAATTTTCCAAGTAAGGCGTTATTGTAATGATAATTTTCGATTTCTACAAAGAAAAATACATACATAAGCAAATGTAAAAATAAAACGATACCCCTGCGGTCACGGAAACGCCTAAAACTTGTACCTTTCTTTTGGGATCGCAATAAAATTTACTTCTAAATGAATATTTGTCCAAAATAAC
>NW_012080065.1:0-397 GCF_000956235.1 Wasmannia auropunctata
TTTAATTTCAGCACCCGATCAGCAATGAGCAATTTTTTTTCACCGAGTTATTCAACATTGAAGCAAAAATGACTATTTTTACTTCAATGTTGAATAACTCGGTGAAAAATAATTGCTCATTGCTGATCGGATGTTGAAATTAAAGCTAAAGATTTACGCTTTCGAACGATGTAAACCTCATTTGCGTGCAATTTTTAGTTTAGTTTTTGGAACTTCGCAAACTTGGTAAAAAATTTTTAGATTTGATGCATCTACATTTGCATCTGTGCAGCTTTGTAAAGAATCAGTAAGTAATTTAGTGAATTATGGGTGTGGAAAGTAGAGACTTTAAGCTTTAAAATGCTTTTTTGATCATTCCGATACGATCATTTTTTATGAAGTTACACTCTCTTGAAAA
>NW_012080066.1:0-457 GCF_000956235.1 Wasmannia auropunctata
AATATCGAGTGATAAAAATGTTTCTTTTTTCAGATGTAATACCAAAAGTACATCCACAAGCTACAGACGATCAAATTTCAGCCCCAATAAAAATCTGGTTGGCTCATGCCAAGGAACGATTGTTCAGGCAACACATGACCGAAAGCAAACATACAAATCGACATGAATAAAAAATTAAGTATTTGTTGTATTTCATTCATTTATTTATTATTTTAATTTAAAAATAGAGCAGCATTTTTAATTCTTGTTAGATCACAATTTATCTTTTTTTAATTTTATTGACATAAGTTGATGTATATATTTAACAGTATATAATTATATTATTTAGAACGTTTTTTTTATTTTATTGACAAATTATAACATAATGCTACATTATATTATTTAGAACAGTTTGTTATTGTAAAGTACGTAATAACTTCGTATAGCATACAACTGAGTCGACAAGGCACACAGGGGA
>NW_012080067.1:0-932 GCF_000956235.1 Wasmannia auropunctata
CTGTTATCTTATACTATTCATTTTTTAAATAATAAATAATAAACATTTAGAATATTATAATCTTATTTTATTAATTTATTTTCTATTTTTATAAAATAAATTTATCCAAATTATTATTTTAATGATGTTAAAATTCATTTATCACTTAATTTACATGTGTACTTTTTTCGAATATGAACAGCTCATGTAGCGCCTCATTCTCAAAAGTTTTATCTTTAAAACAATCTTTTATTACTACAGGATACGACCAATGTACGAGATTACAAATTATGATTATTCGTCGTTAATTATATTTAGATTTTTTTCAAAAATCAATCTTTCAATTTTAGAAATTTGTTGTGCCCGGGGAGTGTTGAGGGGCACAATATGAGGATCCGACTCCGCGGGGGAACGGGACTACACTTGTGTTTAATAACTCCGACACCTTGTTATTCTCTTAGAGTATAACAACTTTTTATTTCACTTAATTTCACAGACTTTATTTTGTTTAACACCTTCACCCGTTACTAATATACACAGAATAACTTTCACGACACGAGCGTCGTGCTCGAGCGTGAATAATACGGACTCAAGAGACTGACCGCCCGCGGCTTGTCGTCCCAATCAGCACACAATGTTTGAAAAAATATTTTTAAAAATATAAAAAAAATATTTAAAAAACATTTTTAAAAACATTTAAATAATGGGTTAAGTGCTCTTTTTTTCATTAAAAAAACATTTATTTTAACGTTTGAAGAAATATTTTTTTAACGTTTAAAAACATTTATTTAACGTTTGAAAAAATATTTTTTTAATGTTTGAAAAACATTTATTTTAACGTCTGAAAAATATTTTTTTAATGTTTAAAAATGTTTATTTAACGTTTGAAGTTATCCACATACATAGATACACTGAGAAAAAAATTAAAAAAATTTTTTTTTAATTTACGATTA
>NW_012080068.1:0-550 GCF_000956235.1 Wasmannia auropunctata
GACGTGTGCTCTTCCGATCTGCCATAAGTACGCGCAACGATCAGCCGCGAGCGGTCAGTCCTTAAGTCCGTCATAATCACGTTCGAGCACGACGTTCGTGCCGTGAAAGTTAATCTGTCTTTAATAGTTAAGGTGAAGGTGTTAAATTAAGTCAAGTCTGTGAAATTAAGGTGAAATAAAAGTGATTATATTTTAAAAGAGTAACAGAGTGTCGGAGTTATTTAAAACAAGTATAGTCCCGTTCCCCCGCGGAGTCGGATCCTCATATTGTGCCCCTCAATCACACACCGGGCACAACAAATTTTATAAAGAGAATTAGTTAGAATGCAATAATTGATGTATTATCATAGTTTGAAGTTTTCATATTCCTCAATAATATTTATTATTAATTTTTTTGTAACGAATGTTATGGTAAAAAATATAATTTAATTAATATTTTGCGATACAATATAACTCGCATTTGGTTCAATTATGAATAATTTTTAAATTATTAAAGTATAATGACAGCGATTTTAACAGACAACGATGCAAATAAGGATTTTATTCATTT
>NW_012080069.1:0-416 GCF_000956235.1 Wasmannia auropunctata
AGATGTGTATAAGAGACAGGATCATAATTTGTCGATTTCATTCCGAACATCTTCAATGTGTCGTCCAATTTTCGATGCCATTGTCGCGGCGCCTGTTTCAATCCGTAGAGACTTTTACGCAAGCGACACACGCGACCAGTCCCATCATCGAAGCCCTCGGGTTGAACCATGAAGATTGTTTCGTCTAGATCTCCATGCAGGAAAGCAGTTTTGACATCAAATTGTCGTATTACTAGATTCTTCACTGCTGCGATAGACAATAACATTCGAATGGATTCGAATCGTGCGACCGGAGCAAAAGTTTCCGTATAATCTATTCCTGCTTTCTGCGAGCATCCCTTGATGACCAATCGAGCTTTGTATTTGTCGATCATACCATCAGACTTTATTTTCATGCGAAAAACCCATTTATTACG
>NW_012080069.1:12685-13299 GCF_000956235.1 Wasmannia auropunctata
CTCATGCATATTTGTCATCTTACCACGTAATCATTATGTTCATTTATTCACTTAATAAAAATGTTGCAATGCAAAAAATATAAAATATTAATATATTTTTCAATTTATATTTACTTTACTGTGACTGTAAAAAAATGTAAATATTTACTATAATTATATGTTATTCCTTATGAACAAAGAAAAAAAATTATATATAAATTCTAAAACATTTAAACATATTTCTCATTGTATTATTCATCTTTTGTGAACGTCAATGAAATTACTACTATTAGAAATGATAAGTGTACCATTGGTAAATATACCGATGAAAGGAGGCTGCTCCAATGATCTTGCCCTTTATATATGTTGTCAAGGGCATGACCCCAAGTAACCTTCAGGTGGTTTTAGCCGTCGCTCGTTATTTGTTAAAAAGTTATTAACGAAAAAAGTAACAAAAAAAATAATACCAATGCGGGGTTGGGGGGAGGTTCGGGAAAGTATATTAAATTGAATATCTATTAAATCTTCGCCTTACTAAATAGATGAGTCTACAATATACCAAAAAAAATAGATACTGAAAAGATTAGACAGACCCCTACGCAAGGATAGAATGTATATTAAATTGAATATTTTTG
>NW_012080070.1:0-740 GCF_000956235.1 Wasmannia auropunctata
CGGCTTCCAGGAAGGAGAGGATGCTTGAGGTCTAAAGCCTGGAGGATTGGCCATCTTTCGGGAAAGAGACAAATAGGGTCCTGCTCGGAAGTTCGAAAAAGGATTAAAGGATTGGATGGAAAAGATTTATCATTAAGAAGAGATGGTGCTCGGTAACTTGCTGCAGCAGCACAGGGCAAAAAACCATCAGAAAACCCTGAGGTCCTTTATATGAGAGCCCTGATTGTCGGGACGACAATCTAGAAGAGGGAGGGCAGTGTTACGCCCGTGTCTACGTCCGCGTCGTACGATGTACCAGCGAGCCGGTCCAGCTGTCGGATGTTTCCCTGACGACGCGTTGTCGCCTGTCAAACGGACGACATATTAGATTTGGAGACGAGCCGTCGACTCGTTCGGACGTGCTGTGCTCTGTTCTATCTTTTCGCCACGTTTTCTGTTCTAAGTAATAATAAAGAGAGTGTTCCTTGTGTTCTTAATTTGGTATTCCTTTTATTCCTTCCGCGGCCTTCCGGTGCGCGTGCGCGAACGCGAGTGCGGAAGCGCATACGTTACGCGAGCGAGTGCGTGAACGCGATATTCACCGCCCCGGGCGTAACAGTATCATCCGTATAATAGAATATAGTTGATAAAAGTAATTAAAAATAATTTAAATATACCTAGTTTGCAATATAAGTTCTCTTATACTTATAAACTCATACTTAATAAATAATGTATTGTTAGTATGAATTGGAAGTATTATA
>NW_012080071.1:0-777 GCF_000956235.1 Wasmannia auropunctata
ATCTTTTTCTGAAGGTTTAAGACCAGATCCCCAGCTTAAAGTATCAGAGTGGGCGAATGAGTATCGAGTTTTAGCGCCAACTGCAGCATCAGAGCCAGGGAAATGGAGAACGGAAAGAACTCCTTATTTAAAAGAAATCATGGATTCACTTTCTCCGTCCTCACCAGCAGAAAAAGTAGTATTCATGAAAGGAGCACAGATTGGGGGAACAGAAGCTGGTAACAATTGGATAGGCTACATCATTGATCAAACACCAGGGCCAATGTTAGTAGTACAGCCAACAGTTGAAATGGGGAAACGTTGGTCAAAGGGAAGATTTGCACCGTTAATAGAGAGTACACCATGTTTAAAAAATAAAGTAAAAGACCCAAGATCAAGAGATTCAGGCAATACTGTACAGAGTAAGGAATTTCCAGGTGGAATAGTAGTAATAACTGGAGCAAATAGCAGTGTAGGCCTCCGATCTATGCCAGTAAAACATCTCTTTCTTGATGAGATAGATGCCTATCCAGGAGATTCAGGAGGAGAAGGAGATCCAGTTTTACTTAGCATAGCTCGTACCAATACATTTGCACGGCGAAAGATTTTTTTAGTATCGACACCAACGATTCATGGAATAAGTAGAATTGAGAAAGAATTTGAAGCAACAGATAAGAGATATTTTTTTGTACCATGTCCGCATTGTAATTACTATCAAGTTCTAAAATGGTCACAAATAAAATGGGAAGATAAAAATCCAAATACAGCACACTATATATGTATAGAATGTGGTAAAAA
>NW_012080072.1:0-389 GCF_000956235.1 Wasmannia auropunctata
CGGTAGGCCATAGGCCCTCGGTAATAACCCATCGCTGCAATAAACACGCTTATATAATGATGGTGTAATAAATTCACGCTTAACCCAGTCACTTAAAAGTTCTCGTAATCCGTTAGTCATTCTAGCAATTGGATTCCTCTTCACAATCTATCTCTTCACAGTTACGCTTTGATCATAAAGAAATTTAAATTAAAAAAAAAAAAAATGGTTGACATTTTTTCGTTTGACTTTGCTTGGGATATACGTTTCTGTTCTTGTTTTGGTGAAATGTAATGACGTCACGAATTTGTTAAAAACACGAACACTCTTAAGGTGGTCGCGACTGTGACAACACGCGACTCTCTGCGCATTTTTTAAGGATTGTGAGTGCCAATTTTTTACAACGATTT
>NW_012080073.1:0-562 GCF_000956235.1 Wasmannia auropunctata
TTTTTATTGTTTACATATCAGTATATATATACTATATAATCGATCTACGATCCACGACTCTATGTAACAAAGTTATGCCATTTGCTTACTCAAATTTTCCCGCACTGACCAGGAGCCAATATGGCGATGCGTATTCCCACATAATATAGTACCCTAGTGATGCCGAGTGATGCCCCCGCGGGAAACGACGCACGATGTGATTTGCAATATTATCACTCTACTCTCTCTCGCGGCATTGAATTTTGACGAAATAATCGTGCTGGGAGTAAGCACGTCGTATGTGCGTACTGCATACTTTCGCCGAGAATACGGAGTGACGATAAAATCGTGGAAACGGAGACTCGTACAGCGTCAATAGTACGTACTAACTGTATTACTTCGTAGAACGGTGTGAGAAAACCGCGGATCCTTGATTTCTTTTTACGGATGGGAGTGCAATATGTACATACGTACTGAAATCTGTAGTTCAAATTAAGAAATACATATAATTCATTGTAATATGTAACTTGAAATTTTTTGTCAGAGAAGCAGAAAGAAAAAGAGAGGATCGGGGATTGAAATA
>NW_012080074.1:0-851 GCF_000956235.1 Wasmannia auropunctata
AGATTTTAATTGTCAGTTAACATTACACGGCCTTTCCTGATACTCATTTAAATTTATTAACTTAATTTTACCGAAATAAAAAAGCATATTAGTATAGCACATTGAATTTATTAATTTTTCTTAACTAGTTGCCGCGATATAATCTCAATTTATGATATACCTATAAGCGTTCTCTAATTTTTGCCAAAATCATTGTTTTTAAAAATGTACTTTTTATAAATATTTTTTACATATAGACGGAGTTTTATCCAAGTTTTTATAATGTCATAAATTATGATTGTTTAAATCCAAATATCATTACTAATTAAATTATTGGCGAAGTCATACCTGGATACCCGTTGAATTAAGAAGAAGTTGTACAACTTTTTCATTTCCAGAATAGGCAGCCAGATGAAGAGAAGTCATGTCAGATTCAACCCCTAACTCTCCTACCAAGAATCCTCCAATTGGTGGACCGGATTTCACGTTTCTGGGTATGTAAGTTAGCAGTTTTCTAACCATATCTAAAATCAAATCGAATAGGGTAACTGTCCCTATTAGTGTGCCTGTTTTTATTAGTATGCTTTTATATTTAAATAAGCCATAAAAATAAACTGGTACAAATAAATAGACAAAGTATTTTTTTTATTAATTTAAAGTATTGAGTATTTATTAATTTAAAGTATGTAATACCAAAGATTATATTCTATTTTTTAACTTTTAAAGGATAATAAATATTTTTTAAATGGTGCATATCACGATTTATAGGAATTAAATCGAATGTCTTAGCAAAAAAGATAAGAAACGCTCAATAGAAGTAAATAAATTGATTATTAACATAATTTACATCATGTAGATCGGAAGAGCACACG
>NW_012080075.1:0-441 GCF_000956235.1 Wasmannia auropunctata
AGTGAGACCGTTCATATATTACGATTAATTAAGCTTCACTCAATATTACTAGGTATCTCAAATTATGATGTCAGAAGCGAGAAAATAAAATAAAACATAATAAAATATATTAAAATAGGAACATATTTCAATAAAACGATATTTCAAATCGATTTGCAAAGTACATCGAAAATTCTTTATTCATTAATTTATTAAAACTATATACACTGATCAACAAAATTAATTAACGCATAGGTAAAAGACATAGCAGGATAAGTATGTGTGTGCTGCTCCCGCAAAAATTCGGTCAAGATTTTTACTATAAGTTGGCAGTGATGTAAGAATGAATTTCGGAAAAGATTATATTGGAAAAAAATTTTTTATAGAAGTTATGGAACGAGATGAAATTGAAAATCGATAAAATGAATTTTCTCTTTAATGGACCGATTTTGACGAAAAAAT
>NW_012080076.1:0-351 GCF_000956235.1 Wasmannia auropunctata
GACTGGAGTTCAGACGTGTGCTCTTCCGATCAATTAATCTTTAGATATGTTGAGGAATAGCGAAATACGCTAATTGCTACTTAATTCTTTAGCATATATATACGATATACGATATTCATTATGTGAATTACAGATCTATATCTTAAGATCAAATAGTTATTTTCATGTAATACTCATTTTCCTTTTCAACGATATTTATTATTTTTCGACATTCATGAGATTCAAAGCACATTATACTCGAAGCACTTTTACTCTTGAAGCTTGATAAATGGTAATGCTAACGTAGAAATGCAATATTATCATATTTTACAATAATATATTTTAGACATATATTTTATTCTAAAATTATTA
>NW_012080077.1:0-728 GCF_000956235.1 Wasmannia auropunctata
TATTTCAATGCGAATATCATCGAAACTACAAGAGATAGAAAAAAAATGTTCTGAACAAAAGTTGAATGGCCTTAAAAGTACTTCATAATTATAATTTAAAATAATTTTTTTATTGTTAATTTTTTACCTCCGTCATCAACAATTTTTTTTTTTTAATTTTTTTTCCAAATTAAAGGTTATTTTAAGACGAATTCAACCATGTTTGATAAAGTTATTTTCCAAAGTATCATTTTTGAAAAATAATTATAAACGCCTCTATACGCACACCGTAGTCTACGCTGCGCTCAATTCTTCACGTATCACGTTCTGCTCGCATTTTTGCATTTAATAAGGGACAACGATGAAAGTAAATTTATTTCCGCAATATTCTGCGTATGTATAAGTATGAATCGTTTTATCGCGCACGGCTAGACAACGCTTACGAAGCAAAATTTGAATGTCGTAGAATCGAGTCAAATCGGTGTAAACAACTTATTTCGGGAACAGTCTGTACATATATAATCACGGAAATATTTATGTTTCAGTAGAGTTAGTACACAATAAGTGGCAATATAAAATGTAGAGTTAGTACACAATAAGTAGCAATATAAAATGCTGTCGCTATGCGAATGTTAGAATCAGTGCACCGTGATATTATGAATTGATAACATCGTGTACTAGAAATATCACTGTATCACTGTATCAACGTATCAATCACGACAATCAATTTTGTAAGTATATTTTTTAAA
>NW_012080078.1:0-994 GCF_000956235.1 Wasmannia auropunctata
GTGTGTATATAAAGATATTATTTTAAAATATAATATAAATAAGTGTTATAAATAAAATAAATAAAAATATAAAAATTAAAGTATCTTTAAAATATTACACCTTACTTACATTTAGTTCTAACATTTGTTGATACATTAAGTAATTTTATTTAAAATTTGAATAATTTTAAAAATAAGAAAATATTTAATTTGATACGTACGTAATTTTACATCCTCTGCAGTAAAGCGTGATATAAAATAAACACTGGGATATAAGCGCAATCCTTCTTTTACACATCTCTCTAAATATGATAGTTGTTGCAATAATTTCATAGTAAATTTCTTCCCATTCTCTTGTATAGCAATATCGATTTCGTTTCTGACACGATCCTGTATTATTAGTATTAATTAATAACATGTCTCATATTTTCATTGAAACGCAAACAAATTCCGCGTAATTTCAAGATTAATTAAGTATATTAATATCTCAATTAATTTTTTTAAAAATGTGAACATAAAATACATTGAAAGATTAAAAGAATATGTGAAATACATCGCGCATAAACGTGTATAAACATTTTTTGTATCTACCAATATCTATTTATCAATATTAACATAGAAAAAAGCAAAAATTGTACAGTTATTAAACACATACGTTCACAAACATTTAAAATAAAATTTTTATAATTTAATTTCATTGATATGTTTAAAAAAATAGTTTTTAAAATCATTAAAATTAATTTCTTTTTCTAAAGATAGCCATTTATATTTGATGATAAGTACCTGAATGTCTTTATGCTCAGCTAATAATGCCAAAATAAAACATAGAGCCGTCGCAACAGTATCATGACCCTGTAATCACATACATATTTATGTCAATATAAACATTATAAACAATATGTAGAAATACTAAAAGATGTTACAAACATACCTCAAACATAAAAGTGTCGACTTCTTCTCTAATATCAGAATCAGTTATTAAACCTTCACGAGATACAGATCGGAAGAGCACACG
>NW_012080079.1:0-963 GCF_000956235.1 Wasmannia auropunctata
ATCTATAGCGATAAAAAAAAGTTTGATTTTTGAAAAAAGGGGGGCCAAATAAAAAACGTTTTCTGTTTGTTCCGGAATTTTTATTCGACTTATAAAATCGTCCTTTTGAAACAATGTTTGGAACAACTAGAATAATCTATAGCGATAAAAAAAAGTTTGATTTTTAAAAAAAGGGGGGCCAGGTAAAAAAATTATTTTTTCGTTTTATTGGAGAACCGTTCGGTATAAAATAATATCGTTTTGGAACAATGTGGAACAAAGTTAGAACAACCTGGAACAACTTTCAAAATTATAATTTTCAAAAAAAGGGGGGCCAACTTCATACGCTCCTAATATCTACACTGTTTTTCTGTATATGAAGGCAATTTATTTGTTTATTAAAACACGAATATCGATATTGTTTAATTTTAGTGATTGTTCACTATGCACTCAGAGATAACGATATGTGATAATAGACGACGCGCATTCGCCTCGCGTTACTCGGAGATCTGGTTGACGCTTGCAGGTTTGTACTCTGTTTCCGATTTCGTGGCAACGCCTTGCGACGAATACCCTGAGCCTATTTAATAAGCGACGCCTCGGGTATAGTATCGTCGCGAGCCACGAGTATCGGACGGACGCGCGATCACGCTTAAGGCCGTGAATCGCGCCAAGCTCGAACACACACAATTTCGTAAAATATAGTTTATATTGAATATAGTTTCTAAATGAGACGACTCGTCGGATACCGAATTCACTCGGCCGAAGATGCTTTCGGATCCGCGTATCGAATTAGAGTGAGGCTCGACGCCCGATCCCTCATGACCATAACCGCTCTTATCCCCTCTGATAATACCATACGATTTCACCGGGAGCGTCCCGTTTGACCACGTCCCGATTGACCACAGCCACTCACAGCGGCCGGTGCCTAGAGGTTTTCCACTGTTCAAGCGCTGTGAGTGGCTGGTGGTCAATCGGGACGTA
>NW_012080080.1:0-503 GCF_000956235.1 Wasmannia auropunctata
TGTGATGCAAATCAGGCAGTATTTGACACACGATCTCTATAATGAAAAGATGTATAATTTTAATATGAAATTATTATTAGATCAATATCTAGCCTCAATCATATCTTGGCATGATTTTCTTACTTATTTAATGTAAATAAAAGTAACGATACACTTTACATATGTAATTGTTTGCGGGTTTAAAGAAAAGGGAAACGAGAAATCAGATTTTTGCTGTTTTATATTACAATCTACAAGGTTCGTTTGCGAGCGCGGACACCCTGACAAGCTGAGAGCGAAAAAAAGACTGGCTAAACGTTTTAAAACTGCGAAACTTGTAGCTTCCTCATCGATGAGGATGATTCACAAATTTGTTTGCGCAAACATGTTTTTGAAAACGGTAGAATGTCTCGCATGATGCAAGCACATGGCGCCTCGCTCTGCGCAAAGTCACGATCGAAAATTTGATACAGCATAACGCATTCGCTACTGCGCTTATAAGATAGATTTTTGAGGCGCATTCC
>NW_012080081.1:0-507 GCF_000956235.1 Wasmannia auropunctata
ACAAGTGTCCTCTACAACCTTCCATCATAATTCATAAGCCACGTCATTCCACTTGGTACTGCCATTCCAGCCACGCGTAAAGTTCGATAATCGGTCTAGTTCACTCGGTCAAATAAATGTTTTTTAAAGTGAAGCCATATGAGGTATTTTTCTTTTAAATACCACTCATGTTTTTTTAGAAATATGCTTTACTTTTTTTTATTCGGCTCTGAAAAGAACTACGATGTAAAAGAAAAATCAGCTTTTTTCGGAAAAGATGTAAAAGCTGATTTACATTTTTGCAAATTGTTCATGTCCTTAAGATCTTTGAGTGTTATTATCCATTCGATCACCTTTCTTACTATCTGACGTATAGATAAAAAAAAAGTTCAAAATCGATGCGTTTGAACCGAAGTTACGCAACAAAATAGGTAGGCCGGATAAATTTTACCTAGTGTGGTAAATTTGGGTGGCAAATCATGGTGTGGTACTCTAGGATTAAAACACACGTTTGAAATTGTTATTTCA
>NW_012080082.1:0-353 GCF_000956235.1 Wasmannia auropunctata
ACGTGTGCTCTTCCGATCTATTATATTGGGGTACAATGTTCGCTGTTGATTTTCTGATACTTACGTTATGTGTGTTGGTAATTACTTTATCACTCTACATCATGGATATTATTCTTGATCTTCGTCTATATTATATAACAGAAATAAGTAAGTTTTCAAATTATTATGTTTAATATTAATTATAATTATATTTTAATATTTATATATTTATTTACTTTCTTTTACAGTGTGCACGATATTGCTTCTGGAGTTATTCGGTGTTAACGTTTTACTTTTTACATATCTATTCAGTTTTATGAATAAATCAAGGAGCACTGTAACAACTATATTGAGTATCGCACCTAGTTGCTTTG
>NW_012080083.1:0-318 GCF_000956235.1 Wasmannia auropunctata
ATTTCCACCAAAGAAATTAGCATTAATAATTAGTTCGTCTGTTATTGTAAATATGTATTTATTAGAAAAAACGTACCATGCGCTGGCGCTGGATTAATTGCATCTTTGGCATAATGCATGTCCCCTGGATTTATAGGTGCGATCAGTTTAGGAGATCGACCCATTCTGTTACCTACATAATTCATTTCCACCAAAGAAATTAGCATTAATAATTAGTTCGTCTGTTATTGTAAATATGTATTTATTAGAAAAAACGTACCATGCGCTGGCGCTGGATTAATTGCATCTTTGAGATCGGAAGAGCACACGTCTGAACTC
>NW_012080084.1:0-410 GCF_000956235.1 Wasmannia auropunctata
AAAAAAATCAATACCAGCACGTGGAAAATTGATAAATTTATGGAGAAATCGCACATTGGCCTCCAGAAAATTAGAAAAGTCATGGTCAGCAACGCATTCAATAAGTGATTCTGACGAAAATGGTAAGATCACTTAAAACGTATTCGGATCTTGTTGTTTACAAATTATTTTCCTTTCTATAGATATGAATGAAAATATAGATATGAATGAAAATTCTGAGGCACAAGAGAGTATGCGCTGGCTGCAAAGTAATCAAATGCCAAAATTGTGGAACTTGTACTCCAGCACTGGCATAAAACGTTCAGTATTCGTCGAGTAAATCTTGAAAAATTAAAAGAAAATACACTAAACGATATTTTTTCCACTTGGCCTATTTTGAAGCATCCACACGGTTATAGTTTAATAATTGA
>NW_012080085.1:0-1764 GCF_000956235.1 Wasmannia auropunctata
TGTGTATAAGAGACAGGTTCACTGATGTGCGCCCGTCTAAAGAACGGCGCATATTGTGGATTATTTTAACTTGGGAATAACTGCATAATTAAGAATTGTAGAAAAAAAGGCTCAGGACTTTTTGACTCAATTTTTTATCAGGAATAGCGCTATATAATTAGTGGTCGTTATTTAAGTTACATCCTGTATATTAGACTGACACGAAAAAAAAATTTTTTTTAAATCGGCCTCTCAACTCAAAAGCTTCCATTTTATAACAAAAGAACATCCCTAAATTTTTATTTAAAAATATTATGATTTAGAGGTCGCCAATAAACAATTTTTAAATCAAAGTTTCGATTTTCCTTAATACATGTTTGATTTGATTCAAAAATGTCTTAGTTCGGATTTTAAATGTGGTACTGTGTTTTTTTGATCGCTGAACACGATACAATAATTCATTTAGCTCTACGATATACGCCTTAAAAAATAGTAGCCGATTAATGTGAAAAAATGACCAAATTTCGAGTTTAAGATCGATTTTAACAAGGTTCCAAGCGTTCAAATGGGTCGTTACTCCTCTTAAATTGTAGGTCTGTTCACCCAGAACAAGATTCAGTTGGAATTTTCCCGAAACCTCCTACAGGGCCTTTAAAAGTTTCATTTAACTGGATTATTAATACGTTTTTAAGGATAAAAAATTTTTTACAAGTACTAAAGTATATCGCTTTGTGGTCTTAACATCCTCACATCAAATGCCTTAATTTGACAATAAAAAATTCTTTTGTTGTAACCGCAGAGCGGGTGAACGTAGAGAGAAATGCCGACAAGGAGTAGTTGCCAGTAAATTGTTTATTTTACCCCAATCTTTACAAGCTTCTTTTCTATCGCTCCAGGTTCCACGAACTAGCGTGCTCGTCTTAATGCTCTACGTAGCACGTTGACACTCTTCGTTACATTGTAATACTCTGCTTGATCGTTTATACTTTGTTTCATCAAATTATATACGATGGAATTGAGGATGAGGCGAGAATGTCGAAATGTTTTGTCAGCAGTTTCCATACGCAATAAACGTGGCGTGATTATTGGGTATATCCTAAATTAAAGTTATAATTTAAAGTAGTGCTGACTCAAATGTGGATCGCTCCACATTTGAGTTGCTGCATGTGCATTTCAACATCTGGTTGTAAATAGTGACTTACAACATCCCTCTCCCCTTAGGAAAAAGACGCTAGCGACCTGAAGTTATAATATTTAGCTAAATTTATACAATATTTCTTTTTATCCTAATAGCGCGTGCTATTTCGCCGCTTAAGGATAGAGCGAGATTGCCATGCGTCTTCTATTGTGCTTATTGCTACTTCTTGCGGCTTCTTCTTGATTGTTTTACCGCTTTTATTTTCCTTATTAACATAAATATTGCGCAGCCTATAGCAATAAACACAATGACGCTGGTAGTGGTCATTGGGTATATGAATTGTTTTCCTGACAGAAGACTTCCTCGTTGCCTTCTAGATTTTTGTTAATTGTGTTGGTGTTATGTCCAAATCCCAGGATATTTAATTTGGTTTGTTGAGGGAGAGAGTCCCGTGTGAGAACGAGATGGGACTGGAAGTGGAGGAGGTAAGGAAGGGCGCAACCAGATAAACTGTCTCGCAGGTGCGCGCAGATGCGGACGATGCGAGTCGAAGGCGCTTTATCGGGTTAGGAAATGAGTCAACGTCCTGAAAAGGACGATATTACTCGATTGTGCTAACCAGCGCGATCGTTGGTCCTGTTTTAGTC
>NW_012080086.1:0-346 GCF_000956235.1 Wasmannia auropunctata
CGCGCTTCAAGCGCAAATCGGAACGCATCCCGAGAGTGTCTGATGCTTGGTCGTAGTATCACGTCGGGATTACCAATTTGGCGGTAGCATGAAGTTGTGGAGCTATACACGATGAAGACAGAAAACTATATCGGCCGCGGTGGGATTCGAACCTAGGTCCTCCGGAGCCCTTGAAGAGGGCACGTTAATTTATAGTTTTAAAGGCTGGAAAAAAAACCGGTTTTTTTCAATTTTTCCGCGGATTTTTTCGGTTTCTTTCCCAAGAGATAGAAAAATTCAGTGGAAAAATTCATGTACATATTCGTAAAACCTCACATTTTACATTTATAATACTTTTCAAAATTTA
>NW_012080087.1:0-357 GCF_000956235.1 Wasmannia auropunctata
ATAAGAAAATCAACCAATCAGAGTATAAAATGAAGGACTCTGATTGGTTGATTCTCTTATGCTTTACGTTTTATGCGTTATGTAGCGTTATGCAAAAGTCTGTGTCTCGGCCTTTATATTCCTATGTCCATGGTCGCACCATGGACAGAGCATAGAGTTGCGCGGGGAAAGCCCTTTGAGTATATAGACACAGTTTAATCATACACAGTTACGACAGTTAAGTCGGAACCTTTGATGTTTGTGTTACCCAGTCACGTGACCCTTCGCCATGTTTTGGGTAGTACAAAGGCGTGTAATTTAAAGAAATGAAATAAAAGAGGTTTAAAATCTTAGCTACAAACGTATATCATAAACTTA
>NW_012080088.1:0-906 GCF_000956235.1 Wasmannia auropunctata
CGGGGGAACCGCGTCGTTGGTGCGGGGCCCGCGGGGGCGGGGGAATCGCGTTGTGGGTACGGGATGCGCGGAGAAGAGGGAACCGCGTTGTGGGTGCGGGATGCGCGGGGAAGAGGGATACCGCGTCGGTGATGCGGGTATCGCGGGGAAAGGGGAACCGCGCTCGCGCTCGCCGCGTTCGCCGCCGCGTTCGCCGCCGCCGCCGCCGCCGCGTTCGCCGCCGCGTTCGCCACCGTTGCGCACGGGCCCCACCCCACCCGTTATCGCTCGCGTTCGCGAAGAGGAAGAGGAAAAAAGAAAAAAGAATATTTTTTATGATTAAAAATATAAAAAAATATTTATTTAAAAATTTATGTTTATAATTTTATAAAATATTTTTAATTTGATTTTAATGAATAAAATGATTTTAATGAATATACTAAAATTATCCGCCTGCCCGTTGCCATTTGCAAAAGGGAAGCAATTTATAAAAATTGTACAAAAAAGAAAGAAGGAAGATAGCTATGTAAAAAATACTTACCCTAGTTGTAAAAGGCAACCTGCCTTCTGTCGGTGACTACATACAAAATAATCCGTAGTGGCACCTGCGGGCTCCGGGGCGCCTCCTCGCGCGGACCCTCCACCGGTAGGCTTCTCGCACCGCGCGGGCCCTCCTTCGGAGGCGTCCTCGCTCTCGCTTGGGTCAGCAAAAACTCTGCATGATCCGACGTCGCGCGACGTCTGGCTGCTCGCAGCCAATATCTGCACCAACACCTGTCACAGGTGCTGGGCACAAAGTGTCTCTCACAAATAATGCACTGCATTTTGATGAACTTACTTTCACGATCACTCAACGTGTACGACGTGAGACTTTCGCAACAACTCAACGTCGACTGACTCAAGGGTCCACGAGAACCCGCGAGTAAA
>NW_012080089.1:0-644 GCF_000956235.1 Wasmannia auropunctata
GACGTGTGCTCTTCCGATCTGCTGCACGTATAAATTATTTTTAAAATAGTGGAAATTAAAATTAATATAATTGAACAAAACAAATATATACAAATTTTTTTAATCAGAAATTTTATTAATAGTACACATGCACTTTTAACATAAAATTATTAGTCGAAAAATATCTAATCATCTAGAGAAATTCAAGAAGAAATTATATTTACATCTACAAAAATGTTGTATATCTTCTAATAATCACGTTAACAAGTTGACTATCAATGATATTAATTTAATTGTATTGTTATATTCAAATTATTTATTCTTTATATACATATAAGAAACCAACATATTGTAAGTCAGCGGAGCAGAGAAAATCAATATCACCTGAGGTGTCAAAATCAATATCTACAGACAGAAACACGCCGTGCACACGTATAATAACAGAATAGAGTTGGTGAACTCTAAAAAAATAATATTTGCTAATTTTGATTGTTTACAATTCAATATATATATGTATATAAATATATAATGTATACATATATAATGTTAATGTATTTTAATGTATATAATATTATATATATATATATAATGTATGTATGTAATTATTTAAAATTTGTGTAATAATAACATTATCAAAGAAACGAATCATTGATATTTTTATCCGA
>NW_012080090.1:0-404 GCF_000956235.1 Wasmannia auropunctata
AAGCAAATGGGCGATTCCCCTTTGCTTGAACTGTCATTGACAGGAGAAGAGATATCACTAGCAAAAGAATTTGTACTTAGGCTTGATCAGCAGCGGTGTTTTTCATCCGAAATTCAGCGTTTAAAGGAGCGCAAACCTCTAGACAAGCATAGTTCTCTGAAACGTTTGAATCCATTCCTGGACGAAAAAGGTATACTTAGGGTGGGAGGACGACTAAGAAATGCCGATTTGTTAGTATCCTGTCGATTCCCAGCAATCTTGTCAAAAGGAAGGGTATCCTACTTACTTATCGCTCACACGCATGCCATCATGTTGCACAGCGGCACGCAATTGACCTTGCGGGTCCTACGACAGGAGTATTGGATTTTAAACGCGCGCTCTTTAGTTAAGTCATTCATACACAA
>NW_012080091.1:0-892 GCF_000956235.1 Wasmannia auropunctata
ACTTAAAACGGGCATTTAAAACGATAGATAGGACAAGATTAATGGATAAATTAGATCAGTATGGAATGAGAGGAATGGTACTAGAGTGATGTAAATCATATTTAAGCAACAGAACACAACAAGTTAGATTTAATAATCAATGGTCAAAATGTATCAAAACGAAGTATGGAGTTCCGCAAAGATCGGTTCTAGGGCCTTTGCTATTTATAATATATATAAAAGATTTAGTACAATTTTTCCCAGAAGAGTGCAATATAAAAATGTTTGCAAATACGTTAATATATGTAAAAGATGAAAGCAGTACAGAAGTAGAAATTAAATTGAATACGATGTTGCCTATAATAGAAAAATGGATGAGTGTAAATAAATTAAAAATGAATGCCACTAAAACAAAGTATGTGATAATTAGAAGTATAAGGAAAGAATTGAAAAGGGATATTGAATTAAAATGTTATGATGGCATTGCGATAGAACGCGTGGAATTCATTAAGTATCTTGGCTAACTAATTATTGATAGTAAACTCCGATTTGAGGACCATTGCGATTATATGCTAAAGAAAATAGGGAAAAAATTAGTTTCTTAAATAGAATTGGTAGTGACATATCGGGGTATATTAGATGTATTGTTTATAAATCAATTATAGCGCCACACTTCGAGTATTGTGCAACGCTGTTAATGGGTATGAGTGAGACTCAGCTGACGAAACTGCAAGTAGCACAAAACCGAGCCATGAGAGTGGTATTGCAATGTGATAGATATACGAATGTCGAAAAAATGTTACAAGCGCTGCAGTTTATGTCAGTCAGGCGTAGATTGTATTACAATGTGTATCTATATTTTTAAAATATTAAATGGTATGATACCAAAACATCTAGGAAATAAATAGGAAGA
>NW_012080092.1:0-516 GCF_000956235.1 Wasmannia auropunctata
CTCTTCCGATCTGAAATTACATTTTCTGTGATTATTTAGTTAGATCTCTAAAACTAGAAAAATGTGAAAAGTGATGTAAGTTTATGTAATTTTAATAATATAATATCGAATAAATACTGTTCTGACATATTTTGTGTACAATAATAAACTTTAAATGAAAGATTTACGCACTATTGTAATAAAAGCAACTGACTCGGAGATAATCAATTCTTTTCCTTTACTCTTTCTAACATATGCTTGTAGCAACACGATTTGTTAACTTCAAGCTTTCTTTATGATCAATAAATATATTACAAAAATTATTATCTTATTTTTGCTATTTTAATATTAAATATTAATAATTTAGATATTATTATATTTTAGATTTAGACATTAAAATATTAATAATTTAATATCGTTGCCTTGAAAATACGTTCTCTCAAACATATCAGGAGACGCAGTAGCGGCTCCCGCCAAGTATATTTTTTTGCTACATAATGATCAGGAGACGTTTTTGTACTGACAGAAACGCTACAG
>NW_012080093.1:0-357 GCF_000956235.1 Wasmannia auropunctata
AAATTATTTGTAAATAAGAGGAAATTATTATAAACCAAGTAAGTAATAGAAAGACATAAAATATTAGTGAACATAAATAAATTTTTTTCTAGAATAAGATTAAAATTAAAAAATAATATAAGCAGAATTGGGAAGTAACGCTTTACTTGTAACGTCGTTATATCGTTATCGTTACATTTTTTTCGGTAATGTTTATTATTTTCTTCTGTTTTGATGATAACAGTAACGTCAAATTTTTACAGTAATGATAACAAATTCAGTTGTTACTTTTATATCATTATTCTTTAGCGAGTTTTGTATTTCTTGATATTAATTTGATATTTATTTACGCGCATGCACACACACACACACACACAC
>NW_012080094.1:0-399 GCF_000956235.1 Wasmannia auropunctata
AAAGAATTTTACAAATTAAAAAGAAACTTAAAATTTGCTTTATCTCTGCCTGGTGCATCTATATTTTTAACTGTTGTTAATTCATTGCAAATTGCTCTCCATTATAAAAGTGAGTAAATATGTCTTAAAGTATAATTTTAAGATAAAAACATATATTTAAATCGAGCTTCGTGAATTAAAATACTTGAAGTAAATATCTTTTTATATGTTTTGTACAAATAATTATATATATTACAATATGTTGTATAATTAATTACGTATGTACATATTATTTATTATTTAGGTAAAATTAAACATAAAAATTATGACTATTATAAATAAATGTTTAAAATTATTATTTCAAAAATATTTTAATTTTGCAAATGGTATTATATGTAAATATATCTTTAGATCGGAAGA
>NW_012080095.1:0-471 GCF_000956235.1 Wasmannia auropunctata
CGTGTGCTCTTCCGATCTAGAATATTTGCATTTAAGAATAAAATATTCTTCTCTCAACAATAATTATAGTTGTCCCCATATCAATCTTATTTTATGATACAAGGAAGAATATTAGCATTAGATACAGCAATCTTTTCTGTGGGTGTAGGCTGAGAAATTTAGTTTTTTTTGTTAGCAACATAGGATTTTGTGATCCATAGTAGATTTGTAAACAAAATTAAACATTAATAAAAACTGTTTGTTGCAGAAATCATCAGGAAGATATTCCCGAATGTTATCGAAAAAGAATTTGAAACCAAATGTAAAGATTGGTTTAGACATGCCAAACACAGACATGAAAATGAAAAACGACGGCAAAGTACTGCAAAGGTTTGTTTTTATAGATTAAAATTTTTGGTAGAACACAAACATATATTATAAAATCTGTATTAGTCCTACAAACTAAAAAGAATGTATTATTTTATTATTTTA
>NW_012080096.1:0-411 GCF_000956235.1 Wasmannia auropunctata
TGTAAGAGTATAAGAAATAGAGTGAGAAAATATAACTGGGAAGAAAATATTTTCATTCATTTATATAATCAGCGTAAGAGCACGTTTGATTGCAATGTATTTGATGCATTTAATTATAAATAATTTTCTCGCAGATGTTACGAATGTAGTTTCTGCAAAAACAAAGATGTGCAGTGCAGAGAACGTTTAAAAATAAAAAAAGGTACATATATTTTAAACGGGACACATTTCCACGAAAAACCAACATGATCTCATTGAACTGAAAAAAAAATTAAAACAGCGCAAGTCTTTGAACCAACAAGGATTATAAAGAAAAGAATAATTTCCAAGTGAGTAAAAAGTGATAAATTAAGTAGAAAATAGTAAATGCTGTTATAAAGACAATTTTATTATTTTAATTTGTACATTTAC
>NW_012080097.1:0-1792 GCF_000956235.1 Wasmannia auropunctata
GATGTAATACTTCGTTTTGCTCCGCCATTTCGTTTAAAATTTGTTCCTATTCATAAAATTAATAAGTGTTTTTGAATCAAATACTGATTTAATAATTAAGTAGGAAGTAGGAATTAAGATATATAACATCGTTAAAATAAAAGATGTATGCATATTATTACACCCAAGAAAATATAAATTTGTTTGAATTGTTAAAATGTGTTCAACCATTTAATATATAATACGAACTTGTAAAACGTAACAAGATAATGTAATACAAAAAGATCATTTAGGATTGTGAGAAAAGTTATGCTGTTTATGTCCTGTAAATTAAATATACACTATGGAATATGATTATATGTTAATATTGTATCAAACTAAAAATACATGTAATAATGCCTATCATATAAAGAAGATTTATCTGATAAAATATCCGTCAATATTTTCTACCATTAATTTATCATAATTTTTTCTAACAATAAAATTATTCGATTGCAACATATAATGCAGTACAACAAACTATATTCAATAATTTTTAAATTGTAATTTATTTTTATTTATGATGTAGTTTGAATTCAATATGTATATAACTCATGTATATTTTAGTCAGCTTTAAATTTGTATTTACCACAATAATGTTTTGGCAATTGAAAATAATATTAATCACAAAGCAATCACGATGTACTATGCTCTTATAAAACGTTACTGCATCAAAATCAATTGTCAAATTATCGCGAAATCAACGTTGTTGAATTGTCTATCGATCAGAAAAGCGTGGGTACAGATAAGCAGCAGATAATGTGCATTATCCCGCTTGCTTTTTCATACTCTCTTGCTCTTTCGCTCTCGTTCGCTGACTTTCTTGATTCTTTGGATGTACCGCTAACGCCTCTGTACCTTTCGCATGATAGGTGTATGTAATACTATAACTATATTGCTAGTCGTGTTTTTCTCAAAGGACGCCGTCTATGCTAGGAATGGAGGACGGGAAATCAACTCCTCTCACCTCTCATTGTTAGTTCGAAAATCCATTTCTAAATAAGGCAATTAAGTCGAATGTAGCGAAATGTCGAAAGTCTCGAAATTTTTTGTTGGCTCTTTTCCACGACGCTGATTGGTTGTTTTGCTGTGTTTACTTAATTCGTGAGCGGCTGTCATTGCATATTTTGATAATTGCGTGCATTGAGGTTGATGTGTAATTATAAATTATAGTAAAAAATAAAAAGTGCAGCTAAATAGCGCGCGCAAAACGCGCGTCTGTAGTGTTAGTTTATGTAAAATGCGCAAGCATTACTTTTGTATGTAGCATCGTATAGAGATTGTAGATATTGTGTTAATATAAATCTTTTCAGCCTTTGTGACTTTTCTTTCACATAAATTGCAAGATTGCATTATTTTCCTTTAACGCATTCACGTCATTTCATGTAAACACTTAAATGTGATAACCCGTGATATGAAATTAGTTACAAATGCGTATTTTGTGTCAAAATCCATACATGAATTGTGAAAGAGAGGGTGTGATGTCGTTTGCACTGTGCCGTTTTCGGCCGCTTTTAATCTCTGTTAGCAATATAGTAGTATTACATATATGGTCTCTCGCAATGGAAATCGAAACTGTACAAAAATTCTCATTCCGAGTCCGGCGCGGCAATGACGTAAGCCATTTTTTAAACTAAAATTTCCATATTTAGACTTTGCGTCGGAATATCTTCGTTCGTGGGGCATACAAAGAAAAAATAAAAACACTTTTGTCATGCATTTCAAACTTAAGCTATTGAGCCTACTTAAAAGTTGATCGGTTCAGAGATCGGAA
>NW_012080098.1:0-442 GCF_000956235.1 Wasmannia auropunctata
GAAAATTACAAATTATAGATTGTATTACAATTTATGAACCTTTTACTGTGTATGTAATGTTGATTACGGTAGCTTGACTGTAATTTATTTGAAGTTATAACAGCTTACAATAGACACGTGTAAAATTGTGCTGGCAATTAAAAGTAAAAACATTATATAATATTCAGAATATTATTATTTCAAATAGTGTATATACATAAACTACTGTGAATATTGATTATCATTGAGAACGACTACAAAAAAGGCATTATTTAACAATTATTAGAAAAATTACAGCACATGGCCATTTTTTTCTTATGGCCATAATGTCCGAGTTGACCCTATTTGCTTTCAAAAGAAATATGAAATTTTGCATTTTTTTCCCTCTTTCATCTAAAACATTTTTTTGTATCTCTAATAATTTCGCTGATAATTGGTTGTTTTAATTAAAATAATCTTAAAA
>NW_012080099.1:0-891 GCF_000956235.1 Wasmannia auropunctata
AAAAAAGACTCGGCCGTAACACGATAATCGTCCGTTATGATCTGTTATGTATATATACGTATTTGGCATTAGCTAAATAAGCTTTTGATTTCAATACCTCCTTTTGTCTTCTACCTTATACCGAGTTTAAACGTCAATTTCATGCCGCCAATCGCGCATGTCGCACTACATGAGAATATCACGTGGCGGAAAGGTCCATCTACAATGAGAGTAGTAAGTAAGCCATAAGAAATTGACCAATCACAGTCGATTATTCTTCTCATATTCGACTGTGATTGATCAATTTCTAAGGGCTTACGACTTACTACTCTCTCTCATTGTAGATGGACCTTAGTGTCGGTCCACAATGAGGATTTTAAGCCCTAAGCAATAAGAAATAGGCCAATCGTAGTCGAATATGAGGAGAATAATCGATTGTAATTGGTCAATATCTTACGGCGTAAGGCTTAAAGTCCTTATTGTGGACCGACACTTATACAGGCAACGTTCTAAAATTCACAAGTACTGACTTTACAAGTGACATACATTTTCTGTACTTGCAGTGAATTTCAGAATACAGTCATATTACTAGACAAATTTGCATATTTGCATAACCATATGCATAAAGAAAATAATCGAGTCGCATTTAACGTATGTCTTGTAATTATAGAAATGCAATATTGGATTATTTTCTTCATGCATATATTATGCAATTATGTAAATTTGTCTGGATCGATAGAACATGGATTGCGAACTGCAAATCATTGATTAATCAATAAGAAATGTGGAGTTTTTTAAGATACTATAAAACATACAGTTTCTATTGAGAATTATAGCTTTCGAATTATCATAAAATAAATGCATATCATATTATCTGTCTCTTATACACATCTCTGAGCGGGCTGGCAAGGC
>NW_012080100.1:0-1185 GCF_000956235.1 Wasmannia auropunctata
ACGAATCTGAATGACATAAAATCGGGCAAGGAAATGCATACACTTTATGCGCTTATGCATAAAATGCACTTATGGACATCGCTATTACAGCATTGTGATTGGAAAAATATAGATTTTTTCACAAAATAGGTATTTACCGAAAATATTCATATAATTAAAAGATATAATAATTTATTCTTACAGAAACGTTATCCGTCCGGTAAAGGATACACTGTAGCCTCTCTGTATGTAACGAAAAAAAAATACTTGGCGGGAGCCGCTACCGCGTTTCCTGATATACAATACCATTACCACTTATGTTTTAATGCATAAGAATGAAAGATACTACCACTTGGGTTTTATTTGATAATTTGGTATTTTTTTCCGAGATATACCTGTAAGATATCTTTTCGAAAGGTATATGAAATTCTAGGGAAGATTATTGAGCCAGGGTTATTACCAGGATGGTTTTTTTAGAGTGGCAGGAATAAGGTTTGACGTTCTTATAGGAAAATCAACCTTGAGACGATATTACCGGATGATATACTTTTATTCATGAGCCCGACCGCGTGTACAGCCTTTCGCCATTCCTCGTTACAATCCTCTGCCACGAGGCTTCCCTTCTCGGTGAGGAAGACCGCGTGGTGTCGCGTCGGTTGTGTCTCGACCAATCATCGTCCTTACATCACATTGACCAATACGGTGACTCGGTGGCGCGACTAGCACGCCACGACGCATCGTCAGCGCCATCGTTGGCGAAACGCAGAACAACGAATAAAAATGTCGGAAATTTCGGTAGCTCTACTACATACCTTACAATATTGATTATTCTAATTAATATACTTGGAATAACATTTTGATTTTACTTCTTTTTCATGTCATTATTTTGGCTTTCTTTTGTTTCCAATATTACATTTTTTTAGTTACGGCTTTTTTTTTGTTTCTACCATTGTATTCTTTTAATATAATTACAATATTATATTTGGAATATTGGAATATTTGGAATAATATTTTGATTTCACTTTTTTTTATGACATATTTTTGGTTTTTAAAATTAAATTTTTTTTTAAAATTATGTATACATTAAAAATAACACAACTTGATTTTTATTTGTTTAATTTGCTTCAACAGTTTTTTTGAGATATATTGTTTACAAAATAAATTTTTGTAATCGTATTATACATGAAAATAATGCCATTTGGGTTT
>NW_012080101.1:0-379 GCF_000956235.1 Wasmannia auropunctata
TTAAAAATGTAAAAAAATTAAATGTAAAAAACTAATTCATTCTCAAATATAAATCTGTTATTAAAATTAATATAATTAAATTCTCTATTAATAAATCTATAATACATTTAAAGTTAAAAATTCATCTTGATTATTTATTTTTATTGTATAACTACAGTTTAACCAGTTAGGACAGTATCCGAACATCAGGATATAAAATTCCAGTGCACCTGAGCGAAAAATCCAATTAAGAATATAGCGGAGTTGTTTGTACGGTGACATGTATTGTAAAAGCCCTGACACACACAAAAAATTTAAGCGATTTTTTGTTGCCTGGCGTTAACAATCCGTTTTACTTTGGTACGATTGCGTTTACCTGTCGGATGTTTGCACATAATAA
>NW_012080102.1:0-1653 GCF_000956235.1 Wasmannia auropunctata
TGGAGTTCAGACGTGTGCTCTTCCGATCTTTCTATATGCTCTTCGATTACGCAAACGATATTTAAGGTTACTTATAATTATACGCAAACGAGCGTTTTCTTACTTGTAATAATCAAAAATTTCCGATTGTGATTTTTTGCTCGTATTACAGTTTATTAGTTTTTTAATTTTCTTTTTTGCCAATTTTACAGGTGCCGCGTCACTCGCATTAACATTTTTGCTTTTTCCAGGTTTCAAATGATTGCTTTTTCCAGGTTCTAAATGAATCCATTCCATTACATTTTCATCTTCCTCCGAAGTATCAAAATTTATTTTTGCAGGACGGTACGTTTTAACAGATTTATTTGGATCACGTAGTAATTCTATTTCTACATTATTATCTTTTTCTGTTGTTTCTATGTCAATGTTACTTCTTTGTACACCTATCTCTACCGGTATCTCAAAAGCGTTATTAATGTTTTGTATGTTTGATACATCTTTCTCTACTGGTATCTCTGAAACATTATTAACGTTTTGTACGTTTTGTCTCATACCTGTGTGTATTTGTTGTTTCCCTTTCCTGTAAGCAGCTGTTGAATGTTAATGGAACAGCATCTCGTTTTAATCTCCTCTTATCTGTTCCCGAGAAGGATCTTGGATTGAAATAATCTGCACATAGACCGGCACGACGTATCGAATTGGCAGTCCATTTGTTCAATATTGCAGCATTTCCTGAAAAATTATAAGACGAGATTTTTAAGTTTTGTAATATTATAGTATTTAATTGTCCTTTTCCTTTTTTTTTACAGATTATATTGTTTAATCGATCTAACGCAGTTTTTCAGTCAGATATATGCCGCACAAATTAATTTAATTTAAATTATAGAAGTTAAAAAAAGTAAAAAATTGTTTCAATAATTAAAATTGCGAGAAACGCATAAAGTAAAAAATATTTTTTAAATTGTGTTCAAAATTATATTATATAATATCTATCAAAATATATAAGTGATGTCAGCATCACAATACAATGACTTTTAAAATGAAAGTTTATAAACTTTTTTTGTATTTTTTAAAATGTCGTGTTGACGACAAGAACATTATAACAAATTATTCTAGACACACACACACACAGAAAGAGAGAGAGAGACAGAGAGAGAGGAGCACACTAATAATGTGCTTCAACAAATTAGTTAATTGTCAAATTCTTAAACGTGTTATAAAAGAACAGTTTGAAAAACGCTTATCTAAATGTAATTAGGTATTTTAAAATAAGATACATACGCACGTATGCGACAAATTTTTATCTCATTTTCATTCAAATTTTCAAGAAAAGTATTTCAGTGTAGAATGCAAAAAAGATTATCAAGCGCTGCGGTAGCGGCGCGACGCCAAGTATATATAAAATAATATATATAAAATAAAAGTCGCGGGTGATGACTTGTGAGTATACGGCACTGGCACTGCGCTACCGCTTAGCTTTATCTCGAAGTTTTGCCTCGTCAGATTTCCGATTTTTAATATCTCGGAAACGAAAGTTCTAATGAAAAATCTAATGACACTTTCGCTATATAATGTCAATACGAGCTTTCGATTGAGACCAGTCCGAATGAAATCGGTGCAGTCAATCCCGAGATCTCGAAATTGAGTCTACGAAAATCTACGAAAATGCCACTT
>NW_012080103.1:0-1470 GCF_000956235.1 Wasmannia auropunctata
GTGTGCTCTTCCGATCTAAAATTATTCCAAGTATATCTATTGTAATTATATTAAAAGAATATAATAGTGAAAACCAAAAAAAGCGTAACTAAGAAAACGCAGTAGTGGAAACAGAAAAAAGCCAAAATAATGACATGAAAAAAAAATGAAATCAAAATGTTATTCCAAGTACATTGATTAGAATAATCAATATCGTAAAAAGAAATTAAAAAGGGATTATGCATCGATAACAAATAGCAAGAAAAATCAAAGATAAGAAGAAGTCTCCAATAGCAGCATACTTGACGCGCCCGTTTTTTATATATTGTTATTGCCGCACGTTATATGCTTGACTTGTTGGTATAAGTAGTTGAAATTGACTTAAATATACTAAGTTTGCCATATAAATTCTTATACTTATTAACTTTTTGTAACAATAATGTTATAAACTGAATGATAATATTATATTGAATAAATAATGTATTGTTAGCATGAATTGCATGTATTATTTCCATGAGTTATATGTATATAAAATGGACGCGCCAAGTATGCTGCTGCTGGAGATTTCTTCCCATTTTTTATTTTTCTGTCACGTAATTTGCTATTTGTTATTGATGTATAATCTCTTTTTAATTTCTTTTTACGATATTGATTATTCTAATCAATGTACTTAAAATAACATTTTGATTTTACTTCTTTTTCATGGCATTATTTTAGCTTTTTTCTGTTTCCACTGTTGCATTTTTTTAGTTACGTCTTTTTTTATCTCCACGATTATATTCTTTTAATACAATTACAATAAATATACTTGGAATAATTTTGATTTCATTTTTTTTATGGTATTATATTTTTGGTTTTTAAAATTGAATTTTTTTAAAATATTATTTACAAAATGAATTTGCGTGATCGTATTATACATTGAAGATAATGATTGGGTTTTCTTTTAATAAATTTTTTTCGAGGTTTTGTAATACATTTAAGATAATACAAAGATTTCATTTTTTTAATATGATACAACAATTTTTTTGAGGTAAAAACATTAAAAAATATACTTGGCGGTCTTTTTTACATTTTTAATGTCTTTTCCTCGGATTTCACTAATTTTTGCTAAATTTTTGTTACATTTTATTTATTTTACTTATATCATTTCTTATTTTTTAATTTAATTCATTTTACTTCATTTCTTATTTGATTTGATTCATTTTTATGTAACTTATGTATTCATTTTATTTTACTTTATTGACAAGATGAATTGTATATCATCACTAAGAGTAAAAAAGCTATGAGAGCTGTGAGAAGGATGAGGGAACCGTGAGAGAGAAAGAAAACCGTGATAGAGATAATAATGCCGTAGATAATAAAGCCGGAGAGACGAGAAAGTTGTGAAAGAGACAAGAGAGCCGTGAGAGAAGCGAGGGAACCGAGAAAGAAACGAGAAAATTGTTAGAAAGAGAGTCCTAAGAGAGATGCAAAAGCCTGTCTCTTATACAC
>NW_012080103.1:9101-9573 GCF_000956235.1 Wasmannia auropunctata
AAATTTGTATTTGCTTCTTACGAAATTATATGCAAATCCCGTGTCTTCTAAGTCAGAGATATCTTTTTTAGAAATTTGTATTTGTTTTTTATTAAATTATATGCACGTCTCCGAGTCTTCTAAGTGAGATATTTCTTTTTTAGTTATTTGTACTTGCTTTTTACGAAATTATGTGCGCCCCCACGAGACGTCCAAATGAGAGATTTCTTTTTAAAAATATGTATTTGTTTTTTACGAAATTATGTGCAAGTCTTTGAGTCTTCTAGAGTTTCATTTTTAGAGATTTGTATTTGCTTTTTACAAAATTATATGCGCGCCAACGAGATTTCTAAGTCAGAGATTTCTTTTTGAGAAAGTTGTATTTGCTTTTTACGAAATTATATGCGCGCAAATGAGACTTCTAAGTCAGAGATTTCTTTTTTAGTAAACTTCGTATAATGTATGACTGAGTCGACAAGGCACACAGGGGATA
>NW_012080104.1:0-701 GCF_000956235.1 Wasmannia auropunctata
TTTGTAGAATAGGATCAGGGTGTTATGTTGCATTAAAAATCATTGAGACAGCGAGATGTCTCGGTAGCAGCCATTTGACAAAGATATATATATATATATATATATGTATAATATAAAAAGTAATAATGAGTTGATGATATACCTTCTGGAGTATTTGGTCTCTTGTATCGATGCCGTGAGCATTGATTCATCCGTTTTTGTAATTTATCTTTTGACAGTGACAAATTCTGATAATACTAGAAAAAAAATAACAAATTATTTTTTTATAAAAAAGTATTGTTTTTGTATATACTTTATTGTATAAAACTAAATAGTGTTATTATATATTGCAGCATATTATTTTTCTGCATTCCCAACAATCCACGCCATTTAACTTTGTTCTATTAGTTTTACGTTGCACGTTAAACTGCTCTGAAATATGTGCCTTTCTTTTTCGCGATCTAAAAATATATATAATATAAATAAAATATATAATATATAAATAAATAATATAAATAAATAATAATATAAATATATATAATATAAATAATTGTGTACACAAGGCGTCACAAATGCCTACTCATCTGAAATTGCAGCGGCACATATACATTTATATTATTGTATATACATATATGTAATACATATACATGGGTTAGTATCCCTGCAAATTCAGATGGGTAGGCATTTGTGACGCCTCTGTCTCTTATACACATCTCTGAGCG
>NW_012080105.1:0-446 GCF_000956235.1 Wasmannia auropunctata
GGAAATTTTTTAATAAATATCTACCCCTCCTAAAAAATAAAAAAACATCGTTTTTTTTTTCATTTTTATTTTATTTCAATTAATTATCGGTTTATTATGGTACATAACAATTGTTTCATAAAAATAATTTATTATTGAAAATGTTTTTTTGTTTCAGTTTTTGGACTTTTAAGCCGAGATTCAATTATAGTAAATGCCATTCCTTCGCGTTTGCTTGAGGGACACACGATGTGCTGTCTCGGTGACAATTTTAATGTGACGCTCCGTTGCTTATATATGTCCAAATCTTAATTTAATTGCAGCATCTGCGAACATGTATCTTCGGATTTCATCGTCTGACATTGATCGCGAAAAAGCAGGTTCGGTCAAATTTACGTTTTCCCAGTCGATTATGTCTATATAGTCGCAGTATAGTTGAAGTTTATACGGTGACCGTACGGTGAAAA
>NW_012080106.1:0-318 GCF_000956235.1 Wasmannia auropunctata
GTCTACTGTCACCGGTCGCTGTCGTGTTTATTTACACATAATTATTTTGCGTTTGCAAGATAAACATAAAAATAGTGCAGTACACGTTTTAATCGCAAAGTGCCAAGAAAGAAAACATGTTATATCTATACGAAATATTTGAAAGAAAGTCTGGACTATATGTATATTGGAAAATATTTTAGATATCATAATAGATAAATTATAGATTAAATTGGTAATAATCTATTTATCATTCGTTAATAGTGTTATTATATTTTTAATCTAATACTCTTAATTGTTGGATTTTCTTAGATGTTGAAATATTAAATTGAATAATAA
>NW_012080107.1:0-447 GCF_000956235.1 Wasmannia auropunctata
CTTAAAAGTGCGATCGGGCATGAATTTGCGGTAGCTTAATTTTTGGTTTTGTCTAGAGAATAACATATCAAAAGCTCATCGAAATCGGAGGCGGACACCTGGGTAACTCTCCTTGTTAGTCCAACATATTGGCGTTTAGCACTGCCAATATGTGTCAATATTTGCTTCGTACAAAAATTTAGCAGTTTGTTTGTACAAAATGATACCAGCCGGAACTACAGATTACATTTGTAAATAATGTTAAGTTTATAAAATTAGACTTGGACGCCTAATAAAAAATAAGATGTATGTTTTTGAAAATTTATTACGATGCGTGCGATATCGATGTGGTAGTAAACATGAAGACATCACTACACACTACTACATCAATATCACATGCATACTGCATACTCACAAATCGTTGGTAAAACAGCGACATTTTTGGAGTTTGATTTCAGTTTAGGATCG
>NW_012080108.1:0-468 GCF_000956235.1 Wasmannia auropunctata
ATTGTAGATTGGGCCTTTTAAAATGCCTGCAAAACTAAATGGCGTTATGTATAATAATTTTCTAATCCACGATTTGCCGCAGTTATTAGAAAATATGCCATTAAATATACGGCAAAATATAACGTTTATGCAAGACGGAGCGCCACCGCATAATTCGCGTATTGTTCAGCAGACGCTAAACGATAGATTTTTGCATAAATGGATTGGACACGGTAGTAGCTAGTAAAGGCCGGTTCTAATCCATGGGGCTATGAGGGGGGGTGAGGGGCAGGGGGGTCCGCGGGGGGTCCGCGGGGAGGGGGGTCCGCAGGGAGGGGGAAACCGCTCAGAACGTTCACGGTCTGATGCGGGGTCCGCGGGGAGGGGAAAGCCGCGGAAAGCCGCTCAATCAGCTGGCCTGACCGCGGGGTGCGGGATGCGCGGGGTGCGGGATGCGCGGGGGCGGGGGAACCGCATTGTGGGTGCGGG
>NW_012080109.1:0-426 GCF_000956235.1 Wasmannia auropunctata
TGATGCATATGCTCTTTCAGAGATTCTGAGAATATAATGATGTCGTCGATATAAACCCAACAGAAGTGATGTAAATTTTTTTTGAAAAGAATGTTTGAGAGTATTCTTTGGAATATTGCCGGGGATGTTTTTAAACCAAATGGGAGACATCTCCACTAGTATCTCCATAGTGCCCGTTCTGAGTTACAAATGCCGTTTTATACCGATCTTTTTCATAAAGGGGTATGGACCAGAATGCAGAATTGATATCCAAAGTCGAAAACCAGGAATACCCGGAAGTTTTTACTAAAATGTCTTCGATGAGAGGAAACGGTTGTGGTTCGGGGACCACTATTTTGTTGAGTTCTCTGAAGTCCATACATAGTCTCGATTTTTTCCTTCTTCACGTTTATAAGCTAATGTTACTGGCGCCGCGAAAGGTGAGCT
>NW_012080110.1:0-480 GCF_000956235.1 Wasmannia auropunctata
AAGTAATCCTCAAGAGGGTCAGGTTTGCCAGTGCCAACAAAAAATCCTATCACAAATGGTCTGCTATCCTTTAAATCCAAAGAACGACATAATATTGGCCAGACATCTGTAATTGTATTCTTTGTCATATTTATCCCATCAATATTTATGTCTATTCCTATACGCATATTGCCATCAATTTTTAGGCCACACGCCATTTTTCTTTTCACATTTTTCTCTCACACGTTTCTGTAATCCATCTATCAAACCAACATGGACATATAAACCATTGTTTAGATTTTGAACTATTGTCTTCCTGGGAGTGTGATTAAGTGTTCTTGGATCTAAAGGCAATTCAGGATGTAAGGGTTTGAGAATTTGCAGTAATGCTCTACAAGCATCTAACGATATGTTGTATTGTACATTCCATAAGCGCAATTTCTGTACACATATTGGCCTGAATCTCCTGATCACTAGCCTCACTTGTATCACTGGAAGTTT
>NW_012080111.1:0-1537 GCF_000956235.1 Wasmannia auropunctata
GACGTGTGCTCTTCCGATCTGAAGGGATGACATCACCTCTTGAAAACAAAAATTTTTTTCTTCCGACGTCGAAACTATGAGAGATAGAAAAAAGTGTTCTAGATTAAAGTTGAATAGCTTGAAGTATACTTTATGATAGTAATAACAAAAATTTTTTTAAATATTTCCCCCATCACTTCACATTCTTTTTTTAAACTTTAAAATTTTTTTTGTGATCAAATTAAAGATTATTTTAATACAAATTCAACCATGTGTGATAAAGTTATTTTCCAAAGTATCATTTTCGAGAAATAGTTATAAACGCCTCTATATGCCATCTGTACTCATTTACGCTGCGCGCACGCAGCAATCTTTCACGCAGCACATTCTGATCGCATTTTTGCATTTAACAAGGAATAACGATGAAAGCAAATCTATTTTCGCAATATTCTGCGGATGTATAATTATGAATCGTTTTTATCGCGCACGGCTAGACAACGTTTACAAAGCAAAATTTGAATATTATGGCCATGCGTTGTCTAGCCGTGCGCGAAAAAAACGATTCATAACGATGCATGAACTGTGGTGAAATTTGAATATCGTAGAATATCATATCAAATCGGTGTAAATAATTTATTGTGGGAACAGTCTGTACGTATAATCACGAAAGTTTCTTATTTTATCAGATAATATTTGCGAAGCATTTGATTAAGCATTTGAATATTATTTAACTTCAAGACTGATATAGTGAAAGACGCATACTCAGTAAATTATTCCTATCTTTATTGTAGTATAATATAAATATAAGTAGGAATATATGTTGTGCAATATTTATTAATAAATTAAAATTTGTGCGATATGGAAGTTTTTTGCATGAACTGTGGTGTGTCTCATTGTCTGAAAGTACGTTATAATTTACACAAATAAATGCAAAATATTATTCATGTAAATTAAGTTATAATTTACTTATTATGCATGTAAATTATAATGTACAGTCATGGACACATCGGTCGCAACACTTTCTTTTTTATAGGTTTCAAAACGCGTTAATATTTTATAAATGCGGTTTGGACCACGATTGATATTTTATACTGTCTTTAGACTAAAGATAGTACATCGTGGTTCGCATTTGCAAAAATAAGTTATCTATAAAATATATATTATGTATACTAAATATATATTAGAAACCTATAAAAAAAATGTGTTGCAACCGTGTTGTGTGTCCATGACTGTACCTTCGAACGATGAAACACACCACAGTTCATGAGTAGATAGACTAGGCCGCTTCTGGACCAAATGGTGGCGAGGGGGTTGCGGGGCAGGGGGGTCCCTGCGGAGAGGGGGCTGACGTCACAGGAGAGGGGTGACGTCACACGGGGTGGGGGCTGACGTCATAGGGGTCCCTGCGTGGAGGGGCTGACGTCACAGGGAAAGGGTTAATTAATTCGTACTTTTAATTAATTATGTAGTTTTTAAATTAATTATACAATTAAATATTATTGATTAAATATTATTTTATTATATAGTTAAATTAAATATTTTATTGCTAAATCTTTTA
>NW_012080111.1:2828-3968 GCF_000956235.1 Wasmannia auropunctata
CGAAAATAATACTTCGGAAACTAACTTTATTACACATGGTTGAATTCGTCTTAAAATTGGTAAAAATTTAATTTTGGTAAAAAAAATTCAAAATATTAAAACAAAATTTTTGGTGATGGGGATAAACAAAAAAATTAAAAATAAAAAATTATTTTAAATTATAATTATAAAGTACTCTTAAAGCCATTCAACTTTGGTTCAAACATTTTTTCTATCTTTCGTAGTTTCGACGATATTCGCATTGAAATAAAAAAACCGATTTTTTTTTCAAGGATTTCATCCCTTAAAAAGTGCATAAGAGCACGAATATGCGGTAGTTTAATTTTTGGTTTTGTCTAGAGAATAACATATTAAATCATCAAAATCGGAGAGGGGATACTTGGGTCTCTTTTCTTGTTAATTAAAAAAAATATATTAACTTACCCAACCGTGGCAATGTGATAATTCGAACATTCAGCTAAGGTAAAAACAGTAAAAATTGCGTCTGTCAGTAAGTGCCGGATTTTCCAAGAAATGGCACTTCAATTAGATAAGGACATTTCACGTGTTTGAATGGGACCAGAAGATATTGTAAAAAGATTCATTTAGAGATACAACTGACACTAAAGAGTCTGCTATATCGACCTCGTACAAATTTTTCCGACTTTCCAGCATCGCCTTAATTTAATATCTTTCTTTGTTTAAACCAAGAGTTTAAGGAGACTTTATTTTCTATTTTAACTTTGCAATAACTTCTACTTGTTTATCTCAGTCAACTTATAATTGTTAAATCTAATTGATTATACGACTCAGTGATTGGCTTATGACGTAATACAGGCCTGCGACTGGTTTTCACATTTCGGCGACTGCCACTCCTCCCTATTTCATAATTCTTAACATCTATATAAGGCTCTTCTCGGAATCGTAAGACATTAGCCCAGGAACGGAATTAAAAAGTATTCAAAAATCTAGCTTAAATATAAGGACCGGTTGTGAATACTGACCATTGAGTGCGTCGATATCACATGTAATTACCGTGTTGCACACCTTACGTGTAATATTTACATTAATACGTATTACTTACAGTTTTAAACTCTTCTATAATGTTGCAATGGCAATCTACGTTTACTTTGTGCATCTGCAGATCGGAAGAGCACACGT
>NW_012080112.1:0-560 GCF_000956235.1 Wasmannia auropunctata
GACGTGTGCTCTTCCGATCAGATGTTTCTACCTTAAAATAAATATTTTTACAAAAATATACAAATTTATACGAAATAATCAAAATTTCTACAAAATTTCTATTTTTGTAGTTTTTTGTAGTTATTCATCAAAATTTTTTCCGCCAGGGATTGGAGAGGAGGGGGAAGACATTGAATTTCTAGGACATCACAATGATTGTGAGAGAAGGATATCTCATTTTTGATTGGTATTGTAAACCGACCTTTTCAGGTCGCTATCTCAATTTTCATTCCAATTACTCATTAATATATAAAAAAGGAACTATTATAGGATTGGTAGATAGAATTTTACTGCTGTCGCACCCGGAATTCCACATTAAGAATTTCAAGACGGTGGTAAATATTTTGTTAGACAATGGATATTCTTTGGAATTTATTTTCTCGTCTATCAGAAAAAGACTAAAAACCAAGTTCCATATTTTAAATAATTGAAACCAGGAACAGTCAAATAAACAAATTTCTCGACCCACGATCAAAAAAATGTTTTTTACAATACCGTATGTGCCCAACATTGCGGAAAAG
>NW_012080113.1:0-303 GCF_000956235.1 Wasmannia auropunctata
TACATAATGAGAGTAAGTAGTCATTTCAAATGTATTTTTAAATGTGTGTTTTTGAAGCCTTAATTCTGAGCACAAATTCGTTATCAAAATTTGACTTGTGTCACAATATTGAAAAAAATGACGTCAAATGACGTCATTTTAATATTACGCGAAAATATCAATTTTTAATAATAAGATGCATTATGTTTTGTTTTGAAATAATTTTTTATAGTCAAGATATGACAATTTTAGAATAATTTTATTTCCAAGTAATGCAATGCATTTTGTTCTTTGTACTGAATCAAGAAATAACATAAAATTGAC
>NW_012080114.1:0-767 GCF_000956235.1 Wasmannia auropunctata
TCTAAAAAACTGATAAAATCTCTTTGATAAGGTTTTCACCCTGCTACTTATGCTAATTACGATAAATGCGTTTGATGAATTCCTGCAGGAACATTTAAATAATTGGTACTCTTTGAAATCCTACTACAGCGTAAAAGTATTAACGGATCTTCTGATGCAAATATAATTTTATTTAGCGTTATATAACTTTGTTACTATAGTAACAAAGTTTAAAAGTTATAAGTTATATAACGCTAAATATAGTAACACTAAATATAGTAACAAAGTTAAATAAAAAAAAGGAATAATAAAAAAAATAAATATATTAAATATATATTAATAATATTTAATATATTAATACATTATAATATATTAATATATTTTAAAGGAATAATTATTCCTTTCAGAGATAAAATTTTGAATAAATATCAAATTGTAATTAAACATGTAGTCATGCTTTTAAGTCAATTATAATTTCGTTTAATTTCTAGATATTTTGCGCTTCATCCTTTCTGTTTATATATACATATTACATGACAGGACAGGACAATGGAATATAATAGAAATCTACAGGTATAGGGCATTTACTTGTTAATTACGCTTTTTGCACAAACGATCGGAATACTTGTAGGCCCAGCTGTTGACATTAAGGTATTACATAATACATAATTTTCATACTAAATTATTAAACTATTTACTTATAACAATAAATTTTTTTAATTAATTGATCAAATTATACCATACAAATTTTAATTCCATTTTTATTTAATATGAAAAGATAATGATGA
>NW_012080114.1:13204-14961 GCF_000956235.1 Wasmannia auropunctata
TTTAAATACAAAGAGTATACACAAGTTTATAAGATTATAAGATTGGTCTATTTCCTCGATTGTAATAATATTTTGTTACATCCGTGCATACCATATTGCGTTGCATATGTTGCACAAATATACTTTTTACTTATGTTCTTCACTCATACTTTTCCTTCCAAAATATGCGCATTAGACGTAGAATAATTAACAGATCTATGTATATCCCAAAATTTTAACTGAAACTACTTAAAACCAAGAAACGCGTTTAGTTAACGCCCAGAAAAGTCATGTAGAACAGCGGCGAGATCATGGAACGCATTAATTTAAAAAATATGAAGCTATCAAAATGGCTTTCGTCATACTGAGCGGCATCACTTTCTCCGTCTCTCCCTCATCTCTTTCTTGCATCTCTCTCTTTAGTATCAGTATTGCCTTTCATGATGACTGCACTTTAAACTCTTTTCTCAATAGACTTCATTTCTATCCCTCATAATAGAAGCTCATGTTATTCCTTAACTTTGAATCGTCTCATTATTAACACCATTCTTACAGTTGCTCATTCGAAAAAAGACTGTTCTTGTGATTGCAAAATCAAGTGACTTTTCTAACTGTGTACTTTTCAAATCGCTGTAATTTTGCTAATATTTAATAAAAACAATTTTTTTAATTTCTTTAGAAAAATGTTCTAGAAAAATATCGATAAAAAGTAAATTATAAGAAAAAAAATATTTTTTTTTACTAGCATTACAGACTCGCGCGTTATTTAACATTTTTTACTTTTTACTATAATTTGCTATTATATCACATCATTCTCAATACAACTTTCAAAATAAGCAATGACATTCGCTCCCAAAATTAGTACAGCGAGAGAATTAAGTATTGTCGCGGAAAAGAGTCAATAATAAATTTCGAGACGTTCAAGAGACTTTGATAGATTCGAGTATCGATTTAACATGCCTTATTTTAAATAGAATCAGAAACAAAAGAATACTCCCTTTGTTAACGGCACATAAGTGATATTAGTACATATACAATAAACATATTATTATGTATAGCATACACAGTGCGGTCTATAAGTTCCCGGACTGATTTTTCTGCAGCCTTCCCATTGACACCATATATCGGACGACTGTTGAACAACGTAGTTCGTAAACAGTCGTCCTTCTTGAACAGCCATGTTGAGTGGCATAATTTTAGCCGCAATTGTTGAAGAATACGGACGTTTGATATAGCCTGGTGTTGTGTGTGTGTGTGTGTCACACGCAGAGAAAGGATTGGCCAACGCAGCTAAAATATAGCCGTGGCAATTAACGTGTATTTTTAAAATAAGGACAGCTAATATTGTTACTGCCAAAGCTAAATTTAATTAGTTGTTAAAATTTAGGCGCTAGAGCAAAAAATATTTGCTGAATGAATCAAATAATGTTTAGCTAATTCTATTGAGGAATATCCAGCAAAACTTTTAAATTTTTCAGTAAAATCATTCTTTCCTCATGCCACTTTCTTAACTACTCCTGTTAAAGTACACTTTTATTTTAGCTAATAAAATTGTATCTCGCAACAAATATATTTTATCTTTAATAGTTAACTTTTAGCAATGACAGCAGAGTTAGAACTAGTTACTGATATTTAGCTGATAATGCTAAGTCATTTTTTTGCGTGCAGACTCGGGAGATGGACGAGGAAAAGGAACAGCGGGTAGCAATTAAATTTTGCTGCAAAGCTGATTTTTCAGCGGCAAAGACATTTGAACTGATTCAGAAGACGTACAAAAT
>NW_012080115.1:0-488 GCF_000956235.1 Wasmannia auropunctata
TTGATTGGAAATCAAAATTTCGTATATATAACTCGAAAGATCATTATATACTTTTTTGTGCTATTTCTTAATTCATAGTTATAACACAAAGAGAGTTGAAGCTGCTACTATCATTAAAACATCATTGAAAAGTCATAAGAACCACAAATATGATTCGAGACTGGAGCAATGCAGTAATACTAATAAATTATTTAGGATACTTAAATTTTTAGTTTGGTCTGTAGCAAAACGATTCTTTTCTAAATAAAACTAATATAGCGGGCATTATCCATTAATATACTGGAAATTTACTGAAAAATATATGCTGGGCAATAATTGATAACAATAGAGGATGGATTTTATATTAATCACACGAAAACATATTTATCTTTAAAATACAAAAAATTATGGTTTAACAAAACCAGAATAAAATAATTGCCCATTTTATTTAAAGCAATTGTGGACGACTCAATTTTTTTTATTAAATAAAAAACTAATATTATGTCAAA
>NW_012080116.1:0-350 GCF_000956235.1 Wasmannia auropunctata
AAAACTATAATATAGCAAAAAAGAATACTGCAACATAAAACTTTGGTAACTTTAACTTGTTGTAATATAAAATTAAATAGCAAAGTGAAGGAAAATATATTATTCTTCTGAGCTGCGCAAAAATATATTTTAATTTCTGCTTTTTAAGCTTCCACTATTTCGTGAAAAGTGAGCGTTTATTTTTTCAAGCAGAAGACGGCATACGAGGCAGCGCATGAATCTTTTATAATTGCTCAGAATTTGGCTAGTGCCAGAAATATAATTCAACGGACAGAATAACTCAGCAGCTAATTGATTATTCATTTTTCAAATTAGATTTAAGTCCCGATTACAGCAATACAATTAAAACA
>NW_012080117.1:0-333 GCF_000956235.1 Wasmannia auropunctata
ATACTTCTTTATTTTAATAAACAAAATAAATAAATGCACTGAATTAAAGTAAAAAAATAAAAGGATAATTTCTATACACTACGCAAATATGTCTAAATAAATGTTTAACGTTTTAAATGATACATTGTTGATTATTAAAAATTAAATTTCTCCATTTTTGTAAAAATAATATTATTCTCTAATTGATATATGGCTATACGTATATTAGTTCCAATTCTGCAAATATTTTTTATGTTATACAACCGATTAAAAAATTTCGAATTATAAATCTGGAGTAGATTAAAACAAGACTGATCTAGAGAGAATGTAAACGATGGTAGAGAACAAACCTGT
>NW_012080118.1:0-925 GCF_000956235.1 Wasmannia auropunctata
TCCAGAGTTTGCAGACCATGCTCAGGTTTGGATGATAAAAGGCATTTATAGTCAAAGACCGTGGAAACAACCAGTAGCATATACATTCTGTAAAGGCACATCTTCATGGGAGCATATTTGTTATATGTACAAAGAAATAGCTAAACGTTGCCGTAATGCTGGTCTTACAATAATTGCATCAATTTGCGATCAAGGTAGCACCTACGTAAAAGCTATAAAACAAATGATATTTGATACAAAAAAAGTACAAACAAAGACAGAAAAAAAAGATGATATTATAATGACAGAAGATATAAAAATTATTCCTTTGTTTGACCCTCCTCACTTATTTAAATGCATACCCAACAATTTATTAATTAAAAATTGTAAATATGTCTTAGACAATGAGTCGAGACTTGCTAAATGGTCGGATGTAGTACAAACTTGTATAGATAAAAGTAGAGGCTGTGGTGGTTTTCTCGAAAAAATTACAGATTACCATGTCATAACGGAGAAAATAAAAAAGATGAGAAAGTACGTTATTGCACTCAAGTATTTTCTGACACGTATGCTAAAATAATGTTACTTTACACTGAAAACGAAGTAGAAAGCAAATGCAAAAAATTTAAAATGTCTCGCGATGCAATTGATACTGCCCGTTTTTTGCAATTTTTTAATACGTTATTTGATAGCATAAATGGTGGCATCAATATGAAAAATATTAGAAGTATAAATGATGAAACTGACATCTACTGCAAATGACTCTACATATGAAAATACTTGGAATGCAGGCATCGTATTTTTACAAAATATGGAATTTCAAAAAAAGAAGGCAAATGATAAAGCAAAATCTGAGGTATTAAAAAATTTTATACAGACATTGCGTGGGTTCAAATTGTTAAAAAGATATTTACAAGAATTAGGCTTTCTTAAGTTTGCTACCCGT
>NW_012080119.1:0-407 GCF_000956235.1 Wasmannia auropunctata
ACTTTACCGGACTTCACAGGATTGTTATTAATTTCATCGGAACACGCCTTAAAAATACCAGTTTGAAACAGATGAAAGATTACAAGACTACTCATTTACAATGGAAACTTATCCCTTAAAACGTCCCCATTAAAATACATCTCTTTAAACCCGTTAAAAAGCTTTCAAAACGATGAAATGTTGGAAGAACTTTTATGATGGGAAAAATGGTTAGGATAAAAATATATTAAACAATTTATTAACATTTATGTTTTAATTAAAATATCTTCAATAGGTTAACAAATTATTTAACTTAACACTGAAATAAGCTTTGGTCAATTATATTAAGTCTAACTTAAAAATTAAAAAGGTTAATATAAATATAACATTTAGTTAGAGCTGCGCAAAATAAAAAATTTTGTCAATAA
>NW_012080120.1:0-540 GCF_000956235.1 Wasmannia auropunctata
GACACCCTGTATATATACATATATATATATGGCAATTGAAAGCAGCAAACATAATTTATGTTGCGATGCAGATAATATATATCAAATTCTCTCACATTCATAATTCGGAGATCGAAGGAAAATATATTAGATTGTTGCGTGTTACAACATTACGTTAATTTATTACGGTTGACATAAAGCGCGCATACCCACGTAGAAATATCAAAACGGCACAATATCGGGACAGTACTGTTTGCCATCGTAGCGGTACTGGCTACCAGTGCTGTGCCAGTACAGATTTGACACAGGAGTGTAACACCATGCCATGCTTAATTACCAGTGCCGATTCAACACTGACAATAACAGACGAGCCAATATTGAATATATAACTGGGCCAGTATGGAGCATACAATTGAACCAGCATTGAGTATATAGCTGGGCCAGTACTTGAAGGCGATTTTGTCCATTCTATATCTGTTGGTCTTTATTTATCTAAATAACTTAAAATAAAATAACTTAAATACTGAGTTTCTAGAATTTCAATGAAAATTGTTTAGAGTA
>NW_012080121.1:0-555 GCF_000956235.1 Wasmannia auropunctata
CTAAGAAGCAAAAGAAACCACAAGAGGAAGTCTTTGTTTGCGAGAGCATGACAGCTGAATTGAACAGTGATTCTTGGATAGTGGATTCCGGTGCTACAGATCATGTGACGCATCGAGGTGACTGGTTTACATCATTTGAATATTTTAAAACGCCGGCTAAAATGTACGTTGGGAATAAATCTACCATGGAAGCATTAGATAAAGGAACGATAAAGTTTGAAGCATATATCGACGGAAAATGGCTGGCGTGTCGAATGGAAAATGTATTGTTTGTACCCACATAGAAATTGACATCCAGTGGATGTCCATCAACACTCCATAGATCCATGGGATATCCACTCCATGGTGGAAGTAAGATAGACATCCATTGGAGATCCATAGCTCCATGAGATTTTATATTTGCGATTGAAGTTAGATAGACGTCTATTAGAGATCCATCCTATCTCCATAGCTCCATGAATTTTATTTCCATGATGGAAGTGAAATAGACATCCATTGGAAATCCATTAAACATCCATAGCTCCATGAGATTTTATATTTAAGATCGGAAGAGCA
>NW_012080122.1:0-375 GCF_000956235.1 Wasmannia auropunctata
CAATTCCATGATTAAATGCAAAAGTCTATGTGAATCACAATGTTGAAAAATATAAACTTAAGTCGTTATGCGAATGATTCCAAGCTCCCTTTACTCACCATTACGAAATAAGTCAAGATGAATGTAATAAGAGCACTCACAAAAGTTAATCATATTAAAATGAGCAGAGAAACGTGTGTTAACACACCCGTGATCACCTTTCAAATGTTCACCGTTTTAAATAGAACCGTGATGCCATTAAAGTTAAAAAAACAAACATGTAAAAATATATATAAAATTTAGGCAAAGTCATAAGAGATAATGTCAACTATCTATTTGAATTTCGTTATGATCAAAGCGAAAGCATGATGTAAAAAATCCGCCAAATTAGCCAAA
>NW_012080123.1:0-357 GCF_000956235.1 Wasmannia auropunctata
ATAGAAAATATACGTTACATTCATCGTGATGAAATGTTGGAAGTTCTTTCCGAGAAAGGATCATCACTGAGCATTACATGAGTCGAGCACGAAATGAAATTTTTAAGTGCAGTGAACCACTTTTTTTTATCGAAACTTTCTCTCGGAAATTCTCCTACTCGTTATCGCGATATTTAATATGTCATTATAATATCACTTTCGTATATATAATATACAGATTGATAGTATTGATAGTATTGATAGCATCTAATTTCGATGCATAGAAAGACATATATATATGGAAGAGCTATATAGACATATACATATAGAAACGTCCGACAGCATATCATATAAGAAATGCTAAGTTTAATCATATTC
>NW_012080124.1:0-704 GCF_000956235.1 Wasmannia auropunctata
CTAAGAAGAGACTGTTCCCGTCACTTAAAGAATCTTGTAATAAGTTCAAGTTGGGAGTCTCTGTGGGACTTGCTTCTAATTCTTTTTTCGTAACTTTTACACCTGTACATAAAGCCATATACAATTATACATTATTATATATTAGATGTAGTATAAAGTGCTATGCTTTTTTTTAATAAAATTCAATCTTTATTTGAATAACATTTAAAGCTCATATAAGCGCATATAATAATAAAGCTCAACCCCAGCTGTTATGCAGGTTCTTTCTTTTTGAGTTTCTTTTTGAGTTTACGCTACATTTTTATTCAATAATGCCTGCAGTTTGTCTAATGCAAATTTCACAGTTTGTCCAGAACGTGGTTGGTCTTTCAAATCAAAATTTTCGTCGCGAAATTTTTTATATCAATTTTGGGTATTGTACGATTTACATGCAGCATTATTACCATATACAGTACGAATCATTTCGTCAGGATTTTTTTTAGCTAAAATGCTAAATGGATGGAATATCAAATATGTTTTTTAGTCATCGCTATTATTAACAATTGAATAACGGTATTTGAAGATATGGCTGCCTCCATCGCTTTTTATACTATTAATATTAATTTAAAAATCGCAAAAAGCGCAAAAATATTTCAATTTAAAATGCTCTAATCGGTGCAAAACTTAAAGCAAAAAACTTTCTACTACACCTGATAGACATATTT
>NW_012080125.1:0-507 GCF_000956235.1 Wasmannia auropunctata
AGTGCTGAGGCACGATGGGTACCACAGAAATAATTCCCCCCCCCTAGTTCGAAGACTTTGAAGAAGATGCAGAAGTTGTTTCATCTTCCTGAAGAGAAGAGGAACGCCCGTCTTCAACACTTTGGAGGACTGGCCATCTTCCGAGTGGATGCTGTGGGAATCCTTAAATTCTTTATAAAGGAAGATCAAAATTAAAAGTCTGCAAGAAGTAAAAAAAACGGATTGGATCTCGGAAGCAGCGGAGCTCGGTAACCTGCTGCAGTAGCACAGGGTAGAGCAAGTAACCGTCCTGCAGAAATCCTGGAATTCGTGGAGAAAAGCTTGATATGATCAGAGGATTGTCGGGACGACAATCTTGAAGAGGAAGGGCAGTGTTATGCCCGCGCCATTCGATCTCGAGCGAGTCGAAGTGAACCGATTGCGAGAAGCTGCGAAGCGCGTTTCCCTGACAACGAGCCGGCTGATGTCAAACGGACGCGAGAGAGAGAGCTGAGCTGTCAGTGTGAA
>NW_012080126.1:0-664 GCF_000956235.1 Wasmannia auropunctata
ATACATCGGTTTTGCGTTGAATACTTCGGAGCCAATATCGTGCGATATAATCATATCAGGTAAACGTTTATTCTTAATGTAAAAAATATATATGTATATAAATTTAAATTTTGACTTTTGTATCACATTACGACAACAATAATTAATTTTATTTAATTTGAGAAAGAAGAATAGGAATAATTAATCTAATATCTAAATACTATTTTATTTTTATAACTGCACATGAGGTTGTAATAAAATTAAATTTGTCAAAAAAATGTTTTGTCTTAATATCAAAAATTATGTTCGTTTGGAAGCTTTTGAATTATACTTTCAGAAGCTGTGTTAGAAACCGGTTTCTTTTTTGTCACAAAAGAAATATTAAATAAGATCAATAACGCCATTATTGACTCTTTTCCAATTTACTCAAAATTTTGACGTGCAAGACAAATCCTGCCAACGGCATCGTGTTTAGTACGAAAAAATGTTCGTACTAAACATATTACCGCATTTCGGAGAAAAAAAAAAGTATTTTTTTTGTCACACTATTTAATTAATCACTAACAAATTTAATACTTGTAATGTTAAATTTCTTTACGTCAAAGTGACTTTCTCGAATAATTTTTATTATTTTTATTTGATATTAGGAATATTTTTAATTAAATCTTCTCTTTTTGAACTTTTT
>NW_012080127.1:0-337 GCF_000956235.1 Wasmannia auropunctata
GAGAGAGAGAGAGAGAGAGAGAGAAAACAACTCTCTATAACACTTATTGTGTAGTCTCGTAAATCTATGTTCTTATTGAACTTATTTACGAGACACTTCGCGTCGAAATCGTACGGATTTTTGACGGCTCAATGTTCGTATGGAACTGCTGAGCCACACGACATTTCTCTCTCTTCCGCTTTCCTTGTGTAACACATTTTGTGTGATCTTACAAATTTACCGTTCTTATTGAACTTATTTACAAGATATCTAACGTCAAAATCGTATGGATTTTGACAGCTCAACGTTCATATGGAACTGTTGAGATAAATTATCTCTCTCGTTACCTTACCATCAA
>NW_012080128.1:0-845 GCF_000956235.1 Wasmannia auropunctata
AGACGTGTGCTCTTCCGATCTGACATACGGTGCACATAGTGCAAAAAATTAAACAATAGTACGCCAAATACAAGTTTTCTTGTCATTTTAATCTGCTGCAGAGATTGCGAAGTTAAATAAAATAGCTTCACTTTCATGATAACTATTACAATGTTACAAAAAATAATACCATAGAATTCAATAGAATAATTCCAAGAAAATTTCTCAGCCTAAAAAGAGGAAGAAAGAGAAAAGCCGCTTGAATAGCCTAAGCACCGTGCTATAATGTAAAACAAAATAACATAGAGTTTAAGAGAATAATTCCTAGAAAATTCGTACATCCCAAAATTGGTAGTTATGCAACAAAGCCATAGCGCATGGTTAGAAAAATTTAAATTTAACAATAAACCCATATATACTACAGATAGGGGAGCTGCATACTGCGGAGACTCTATTAACCTATTACCTCAACTACCTAATAATAGCTTGGACCTTGTAATAACCAGTCCACCGTTTGCTTTGCAAAGAAAAAAAGAATATGGAAATGAATCTCAAGCGGAATATGTTGCATGGCTTAGCCAATTTGCAAAATTAGTATATAGCAAACTCAAAGATACAGGCAGTTTTGTAGGTGGGACTTATGAAAAAGGTGTGCCATCTAGAAGTCTATATAATTTTAGAGTTCTTATGCATCTCTGTGACGATATAGGCTTCTTTCTTGCAGAAGATTTTTATTGGTATAATCCTTCTAAATTGCCAAGTCCAATTGAATGGGTAAATAAGAGAAAAATCAGAGTAAAAGATTCTGTTAATACAGTATAGCAAAACTGAGTGGCCTAAAGCAGATGTCACAAAGGTGCTAGTGA
>NW_012080129.1:0-540 GCF_000956235.1 Wasmannia auropunctata
ATGCTGCGTTGAATCCGATAGTAACGGCTCGCAGTTCGTTGAAGCTAGAATATGTAAAATCACATAGTTACATTTAAATATTAACTGTCACTTATATTTCGCTCGTCTTTGGCTTCTCTTATCCTGACTATTGTTTTCAATAGCTGGTAATTTATTTAGTTATTAATTAAATAATCTTACCTGCGTTTGATAATATAGATATTTTCGTAACAGCTAGCTTGTAAAAGTGAGTCGGTAATGCAAAAATTTTATGCTAATAATAACGTCGACACTACACAGATATTTTCAAGATTGCTACAAAACGCAATCGCTTATTAAATACTATCTGCACATAAAATAACTTGTAAATATTCCACTACAAAAGACTGAAAAGGGCTTGATGTAAAGCCGAAACGATCGTTGAGTAGCATTAATGTAATTTGCAAGTATTAAGTATGAAAGTGTCAAAAGGATCAAATCTTTTGATACAGTATTAAATATTACAAAAATTATTTTAATTGAACAATAATACATTCAGGCTCCGAGAATTAAAATTTAAAA
>NW_012080130.1:0-684 GCF_000956235.1 Wasmannia auropunctata
AATATCTCAACTCCTTCCCAGTCAAAGTCGCGACCCTATTCCACTCTGTGGTCAGTGATAACAGAAGGGGTGGAACTATTCCTATGTACATATGTGATTTCGATGCTTAGAAATACGCGTTTTCAATTGTCTGCCAGTCTGCCCGACGTAAGACGCATCGAATTCACGGCACGATATTTTATATACGACATTGCTTATCGAGACGATAAGAAGCGGATCCTTCTGGACTTTGATAAGCCCGCGGAACTTGTTAAAGCTGTAGAAAGATAATTTTACACAGTTAAAAATGTTCGGAAAATTCCGTAAGATTTAAGATACTGAAGTAACTTAATTTTACGAAATTAGGTTGCTGAAAACAAAATTTAGTAACATTCAAAGCAAATTTACTAAATTTCTCTTAAAATTCTGATACTGCATCGTAGAATTATAAACGGTTTTTTTAAATTACTAAATGATGACGAAAATTTAAGGTATCGTAACTGGAAAAAATTGCGCAATATTGAATGTACTCTGCGCAGCTTTTGTTCAGTGCATTACTCGGCGGCTTGTGCAGGAAACGACATTCTTCCGCATCAAGCTCACGGATAGAGAAAGGTGAAAGCAAAGAATAGTGATGATAGAAAGAATAGTGATAATAAAAAGAATAGTGATGATTTTAATATATAATGTTGCTAATATTATTTA